>NW_020290163.1:0-19304 GCF_003144195.1 Ceraceosorus guamensis | reverse complement strand
AACCCTAACCCTAACCCTAACCCTAACCCTAACCCTAACCCTAACCCTAACCCTAACCCTAACCCTAACCCTAACCCTAACCCTAACCCTAACCCCCTAGCTGTTGTTATTCTTGCCTGCATAGCGGTCATCCTTGCAGATGTACCTTGCTTCTTGCCAGCAGTGCAGGTCCTGACAGCGCCAATCAACATCATCTTTGACCTCCTTGTTAACCATGGTGGCTACAACTTGCCACTGTCAAAACTGCTTGTTGGCAAAGTGATGCAGCACAAGGTAAGGTAAGCACAAGGTAAGGTAGCCTCACCTTAAGCGCGAGTTCCTCAGCTGCCTCTGCGCGACAAGATCTTTGGCCATGCAGGCCTGACTTGAACCTTGTCTTCCTTGTGTGTTCCACATTGAAACGCTTGTCTGTGACATTAAGCAAAGGGACCAGCACTCCCTGTCTTGAGTGGAAGCGTCGCTCGCTTGCGAGTTGCTGCTCCCACACGACAAATCCTAAACTCTATCAATTATCACGCGCGTATCGATGGACAATCCAAGCTCTTCTCGAAGAGATTAAGAGCTAATTGTTAGATACGGAGAGCAAAGACGACAGACCTGTCCAACTTCCTGTCGGTCAGATGTCAACTTCGAATGTCTTCGTACCTCACTTTCTACTGCGCCTGGTTGTGCCGCGCGGCGAGACGTGGCCAGCGCCAGATTTCGCTCATTGCAGACAAAGCCGGATCACCTAATTTGACTGTCTCGTTGCGTAAAAGTGCAATATCAGAGTGTCAGCTACTGACTTGTCATCTACTTGTTTGCTCCACTCACTCCCACTCCCTGGTGCGCTTTGTGACTAACGCGCGTGCGTGCCTCCCTTTTCCACTCGTAGCGCGCGTCGAGTCTCAGTGACTGTCACGACTGAATCCCTCCCCCACTTTGCTCATTCACATGCAGCCGACACTTTTTGATTGTCGACATTGGCAACGATGCTTGGTCACTTCAATCGCTTTCAGTACTTCAGCTCGTCTCCCCGAGCAACCAAACTTGAGAGCACTTTCATTGAAATCACGAGTCACGTCCACGTCCAATTGAACATTTTAGAAACGACAGACAACTCATGTGACTTGCTCCGCGCGTGGGCTGTCAAAGTCCCTCGGAGTCTCTTGCGTAGACTCGGACGTGGCAACAAAAACAGTCTTGAGGATCTGGTGGTCCCGATCACAAGGGCAGCTCACTTGCACTCTCTCGACTGCATGGCTTTGGGTATGGTGCAAGCGAGATACATGAGCGAACCACAAGAAGATGACGCACGACGTCGAAGCTGGTGCCGCTCGACGTGTGAAAGGTGATATGGCTGTTGAAGTGGGAGGAGCTTCGCGAGGGGGGCGCAGAGATAGAAACCCAAGACGTTGGAGAGCGCCCCAAATGCAACTCAAGCTCACTTGGCCCAGCCGTGCCCTTCGAAGATGTCCGGTGTGCGCAAAGCTGAGTTGTTGATGCTCGGGGTGGCAGTCGGGCTCAGTGAATTGCCAAATCCTTTGGAGTACTCGCTCAGCATGGGTTTAGCGGTGTGCTCCTCGGATGCTGCCTGTCGTGACGATTGCGAATGCAAATGCACTGCTCCAGCGTACGTCTTCGATCAGCACAAAAGTCATCAATCAGATGCAGAGAGTGTGAGCAGGTGACGCGGGGCGCTGCAAGCGTTGACCGCGATCCTCACCTCAAACTCGGCGTTCAGGTCGCGGCGAGCATTGCTACTCGCTCCCCTGCCGACAAACGTTCCTCCTCCGCTTCGCGCCTCCGTTGGCAGAGGACTGTCGCCACGCGCGAGCTGTCGCAAGTTTCTGAACAGCCGGCACGAGATGATGGCCCTGAGAATGGAATGGCGGACACATCAGTAGTGCGAACATTGCTCCTCGCAACTGACGCACGACTCACACCAGTGCAGCGTGGAGAGGAGCAGAGAGGACCTTGCGTGCTGGCGATTGGGCCACCCAGAACGCAATGGTCTGCCCAATGAGGAAGAGTGACAGGATGGTAAAGTAGAGTATTGTAGTGACGACTAGATGGCGCGTCAAGTCGCTATCGGTCGATTTGCGTTTGAAGAGATTGAGCTTGCCCTGGCGGTGGAAGCCGACGACGATCAAGGCAAAGACCAAGAGATCGTACATCATGTTGAAAAAGTATGGAATGGTGGTGAGGTTGCTGACAGGCTCGGCGGGAATGCACACCAGCAGACCGACTGGATTCTGCAGGCCGACGAAGAAGACGATGAGGGGAATCCAGGACAAAGCGGAGAGGGACCAGGTGAGGAGCATGAGGTATTTGACCCACGGGCGCGCCTGCCAGATGGACGTGACTCGTCCCACGTATAGGTACTGAGCTGATGCTGTCGACAAGGCGATGAAGGTGGACATCACGTGCGTGAGGGGCCCGCAAATGTCGATCTTGAAGCTTCCGACGCTCATGAGGGCGATGAGGACAGAGAGCGCGATGACGCTACACGTTCGAGCCATAAAGTAGGCCACCATCACCCTCCTCTTGCACTCTCTCGCCAGCGCCAACTCCCATTCGAGCGCACCGAAGAAGTCGCCAATGACCAACCCCACTGCGTCGTGTCGGGACGCGCGGCAAGAGGCGTTTGGATGGATGGGCTAGCTCATCAGCTCTGTCAACGTCCTCGAGCAAGCAGCTTTGCGACATTTTTCTTGGCCATGCGACGCGCAAAGAGAGCCCCACTCACAGCAGACGCAGCCGAGGTAGGCTACGGGCGCAGCAGCTTTTGAAATCTCGAGGATGAGCGCCACCAAACGTTCCGGAGATGAGTCTGCCATGGTCAATACTCGTTGCGAGGGGCGGGGAGGGGCAATAGCGGTTGGGATGGCGGACTTTTCAAGGGGGTCCGCAGCCAGGCGGGAGGCTCGCTTCGGGGGGCGAGGAAAGGGGATGGTGGTGGCACAATTTTGACTGTCTGTGGACGTCTCGAAAGAGGCCGGGCCTGATCAGAGCTTCCGAAGCTCGCAAGCTGTGGTGTGCGGGGTGATTGTTGGTCCTGTGCTCGACACGAGCATGAGCGAGAAGCGCGGTAGACTAGACCGGACCGTAGAAGCAGAGTACACCTCCAGCTCCCACTCGAGCTCGTGAGGGTCGAGGCGTCTGATGAGAAGGCGACGGGCATGAAGCATCATGAGATGTAGCGGTAGGCGATGGTGGACCCATGCGCCATGCACCGTGCACGCACCCCGACTACAAAGCGGATCACCAATGTGAATGGCAAATCATCGTCCGCGGAATTTGCATCCTAAATGCCGAGGTGCGAGGTGCGAGGTGCGAGTTGCGAGTTGCGTGGAGATGGCCAGGGCGCCAGTGGTGAGTCGTGAGTCGTGAGTCGTGGGTCGTGCTCCCGTGCGTCTCATGCGGTCGCTGCGTGCGCGTGCGCGTGCCCGCGCCTGCATGCCGCATGAAAGCTTCTCGGCGCGAAATACGGTGCGGTGCGAGTGTGAGACTCTTCCGCAGCGTCCGAGTCGATGTGGACAATTTGCGCACCACAACAAGCGCAAAGCACCGAATCACCGATCGACAGAAGAAGCAATCAAGATTCACGTGATTTGCGATTCGTGATTGGTGGTCGTTGAAGATCACACCGCATCTCGTCCTCGCACGCGCGGATGGATGGATGGATTGCTCTTCTCAGGGATCTCCGCGCGCCGCCCAAACACTCAGACTCAGACTCCGCGGCCAGCAGCAGGCGAGCGAGACTTGCCAAGTCCCAGATCTGCATGCTGCATGCAGGCCCATGCATCATGCACGCATGCGTGTTCCTTGCGCTTGCAGCGAAGCGCCCACCGGCAGCAATTAAGGAAGGAAGGACAATCAAGGATTTGAATCTGAATCGCAGTTGAGTCACGAGTCACGATCGAGTGACAAAGCTCCGGCCGAGGGGCGGCGAAGCGCGCGACTCGGGGCTCGAGGCTCTTTAGCCCGATCGATGCCTTCCTTCCTTGTACTGTACTCGCAATCGCCCATCACAGACGCAGTGCATGAAGCAGCGCCCAGGCGAGACTAAGCACCGCACCAAGAGGTTAAGCGAAATGTTGGACCGTCGACCGATGAAGTGAAACCTTGAGCCGACTCGTGTGCGTTGCACGCACTCCTCGCAAACACTTTCCCAGCGACAGCGACCACCCACGGACGCGCCTTTTCTCCAGCTTGATGCTCAGAACTCACGACTGATTGTGCTCCTGACTGTGTGCACTGTGGCACATCTAGAGTGCGGTGTACATGGCAAGCGATTCGTCACTCGTGCGGGACCCATGCTGCTTTGGCTGGGCGCACCCCAAACATGCCATCATCATCATCATCACGCGCCGTGCCTGCATGCAGCGGCAGTCGGAATGGGTCAAAGGGCAAAAGGTTGCAGCCAGCAAGCGCGCAAGTCGCGCCGTTTGAGCAGCAACCACCGCACCCAGCTTGTCCGAGTCTGAGTCACGAGTGCGAGTCTCGGTGCTGAATCGCGATGAGAGTCGAGGCGAGGCGGGGCGGGTGGTGTCATTGGAGCAAGCAGGAGTGCCGGCGTGCGAGCGCGTGGAGTGAGTCGGGCGAGCTGGCGGCAAGGCTCGACTTTGTGCTGCGTTGTGTCTTCACTTGTCGTGCTTCGTCATCACTCTTCCATCGATGCCATCCCTCCGCGGCAGTCATGCGATTTGCTGTTGCAATCGAGATGCCGAAAGGAGCATGTGACATTCAGATTCACTCTCGGGGACGCGAAAGCATCCATCCCTGTGACGCGACCTCATCAGGGCGCTCGCTGCGCGCATAGCCCTCGTCGAGTGCACGCCTTCATCCTCCGCTTGCCGTGTCAGCAAGTGTTGTCGCCCGCCGTTTGGTGCTAGCACTAGTTGCGCCTGTCGCAGAGCGCCGAGAGGTCGGAGGTGCAAGTTTGTGTAGCAGGCGGGAGAGGCCTCGCTGTGAGACCGACGGCTCGGCCTGTGCAATCTCGTCCTAACGAACAGCTTCATCAAGCACCTCGCGCGCTCTGCCTTCTCTTTTCGCAGCTTCGACTGCCCCACTTCGACGCTTGTCGGCGCCATTTTTTGGCGGCACGTGATCCAGATCAGCAGCATCGTCGATCTCCACTTGCGCTTCTTGACTGCATGGCGCGCCCAGAACTTGTCGACTCTGTCGATGGGAGTGCATCCGCTTCACACATCTCCCCGCACGCCCATCAGATTGCAACGCAGCACTTGCAAGGCATGGCAGTACTGCATTCATGAGCTTCGCGGGATTCTGCCGCGCCCTTTTGCTTGTGCGCAAAGCATCGCAGTCCAATGTACGAGCATCCACTGCGCACTTCGGGCCGCTTGCGCTCTTCGATGCGCAGGAACAAGCGGAGAGCCGCGCGATTCGCTTTGGCGCTCGCACCTTGCCGTGGGAACTACATTCTGTTCAGTCGCCACGCTGTTGGCACTGCTGTCGGCTTGCACAGGCCAATGTGCTCGGTGGTGGCGCCTTCTCTGATGAACGTGGGGACTGAGCATGACACATCAGGGACGAGCAGGTCTGTCTCTGTGAAGAAGCGCCGCTGCGCTGGACCACGACGCCGGGGTCCGCGCTCGAGGCGATCATCAGGCGGGCAGCAGCGGCGGCGGGCGGCGGCGGCGGCGGCGGCAATGTCAATCTGTGGCAGCAGCGCTGTATCAATCAGCGCAGCACCACGCAGACGTCTATTCTAGACCGAGTGCCTTAAGAGCGGCGTTCTAATTCTTGGTGCCAGCCGCACGTGTCCATGTTTGCGCTGGCATCGCAGGCACGGGGCGCGCAAAGTGGCACGACGCTTTCATTGTGCGTGCACGAGAGCATGGATCAGGGCGTGCGTCTGCGCTGCTACTGTCACAAAGCAGCGAGCTTCCTCAAAAGCTGAAACGGCACCCGTGCTGTGCGGACTCTGTCGTGCCGCTGTTGGTGCGGTCTGAGTGCTCTGCTTTGATTGTCTGCGCGACCGAGTGGACGACCGTGGTGTACCGAGTGCAGCCTTACTTGGTCAAGTCGAGAGCGCAGTCGATGGCTGTTCCGGCAGTCACGGCGCGTCGAGTGGCAAGAGCGACAAGACTCGCGGCTTGCGCGACGAGGCATCAATGCGCTCAAGTCTTGAAGATGTGACACACCGCAACAACAGCTGATCCATCCCAACACCACGCCTCTCATCCGTCACACTCCCACCTCTCACTACTTCAAAATGTCAGCGGTCTACTCTCGCAGAGCCTCGAAGCTGCTTCTCCTGGCCTGCATGGTCGGACTGGCCGTCTCAAAGATGAGCAAGCCGTCCTGGTGGATGAGCAAGCAGGTGATGTGTGGGTATCGCTTGGTTGCAGGATTGCCCGAGCGCCTCGCTTTCCGCTGACCCCAGCCTCACATACACGTTGCCGTCGCCGACAGTCTGGACCTTTACCACTGGCGATAAGGGTTGCGCTACGGTCGATGCAGCAGCGACATGCTGGAGCGACAAATGCAACAATCTGGCGGGCTCAGTCGACTTCAACTTCTTCGATGCTACGTACGACAACAAACGAATGCGAGACACTCCCCACGCTTGGGCTGTGTGTGCCCAGTGAGCAATGGCGTGTACGTCGTGCATGCAGAGCGCTCATTGTTTTGTTCGGGTCTTTTGTAGGGATGCCAGTGCGGACTTTACTGCGCAGGTGAGCGAGACGATCAGCTGTCCAGCCAAACAAGCAGCATCGGTGGACTCACATCTCGCCCGGATGCAGGTGGGCAGAGCTCTCGGATGGAAAGCGCTCTCTGCAGAGTGCAACAACAAGAATCATTGCAAATAGTACAGAAGCGTCCCATCCTTGGCGGCGCCAACTTCCTCATGCGCTTTTCGACAACATGTTGTTGGCAGGCATCAGCAATATGCATCGCTTTCGACGTCGCCTCGATTGTGAATCCACAAGTTGGCGATGGTGGGTGCAGACCGCTTGACAAGGCTCGACTTGATTCGGTGTGCGCGCTGTGCGAGGTCCACTTGAGGTCAAATTCACGATGGATGGCCACATGTGAAGTGGGGCGCACAATGACATCTTCAAAGCCTCTGAGAGGATCGCGTCGCTTGGGGACCTCTACCATCACTCCTAGCGTTCGTAAATGCTGACCCTCACTCGCTATAAAAGCAAGCTAAAGCACGCGCACTTGCTACACACACACACGCACGCACGCACACACACACACACACACACACACACACACACACATACAATGACCACACCATTCCTCCTCCAATACAACATCCTGCCTGCTCCAGAAGACAGGCCAAAAAGGTAGGGATTGCAAGAACCTCTTTGCTGGCTGTGATATTGTTTGCAAAAGCAGCCTCGAAGTTCCTGCTGTGGTCTAGCTGCAACCCATGTTCAAGCATTTCTGCCAATCAGACCTCGGCTGCAAATAAACCCTTACTGCCGTAGTCTACGGCATGTACAAGCCACTTTGGACCCTTACAGCAGCATCAATGCGTAAAGGTGGAAACTGTGGCGGCAGTAGCACGCTGCCACCAAAAGATCAAAGAGTGGAGTACCTTGCTTGCTTGCAAGTTGGTCTGGGAAAAGCGATGCAAGGACGCTCCAGGTGCTATGATTGCTCTGTGCTATGGTGGCCAGACATCTAGCGGTACCGCTATAAGCCGCTTGCAGGGTGACCTGGAGGAGGCAGAAAGGGACCAAAAGGCAGAGCTGGTTTTGCCATTCTTTGGCCATGCCATGCTGGAGCTCAGTGTGCAGGCAGAGGTGATGGATCTGATCGTGCTCATGGGGGTCAAAGAGATCAACCCCAAGTACAATGATCCGGAGCGCTGCTTGCTGGAGCCACTCAGCATTTGCTGCTGCGGCGTCAACAACTTGGCCAACACCCAACGAGGGTCCAGAGCCCAGGCGCTGCGCAGAGCGGATGATCAGGATGGGCGTTTGCGCCCTCAGTCAACGGGACTTGTGCAGCGCATTGATCTGCTTAGCAGTACAAGTGTTGGTGGCTATGCAAGCGTCTTTACCGGCCTTGTCGATTTGCTGCAGCGCAAGGTGCGCCTTGTCCTTCTCAAGAAGGCCGCTGTTGGTGAGTACAACCAAAATGCGCAAAGAGCATGGCTTGAAAAGGGTTTGACTGCCGTTGGTGCAAAGGTGAATGCTTTCGACATTGTTGTGCAATCACCTGGCGTCATCAGCAGCACGTCTATTTTGGCATGGCTGAAGCAGCAGCAGCAGCAGCTTCCCACAGTTGTTGTTGCTTTTGGTGCAGCATTGTACTATGTCTTGCGGTACCATGTGGAGCATCATCTCAAAGGTATGATATCCTTGGAACCATCCTTTGCTACCTTTGGTAGAGCACTGGCGTGCACCAATCCCTCTGAAGACCGTTTGCACCCCGCAAATGCGGTGCCAGATGCGTTGCGGATCGAGTTGCCAAAGCGCAATGTGCCGCATACTCCTCTGATCACGACTCTGCCCTTGATCTCTTCTTTGAGGGGTGAGGCAGAGCGTGCCGTATTGATCAGAGTTGTTCGCAGCATTCTTGTGGCTGTCTTGCTGGCAATAGAAGCCGAGGGCCCCTCCAGCACCACAGGAGTAGAGGCTGCAAAACGTGCTCGCTACCTTTTTGATGAAGGTCAGGTAAAGGTGGAGGCAAATGGCAAAGCAGAGAAGGTCAAAGTGCAAGAAGTCAATGCACTGGGCACATGTGCAATGCTTTATCTGCAAGGCTACATCTTGCACTCTTGCCTTCTTGACCTTGATGCAGGAGCATTGGAATTGAAAGACGTCACTCGCTCGCACGTTGTCGTTGCACATCCATCCATACTCTCGAAGAGTTTCCACCTGGCAATCTCTCTGTTATCCACCCTGCTCTCCGCCTTGATCTCTGTCTTGCCCACAATCCTACCCTCAAAGTGTGTGACATCTGTCGCAATGGACACTGCTGCTGTCAATTGGCTGTACGTGGTCAAGCAGGGTGAAGACTGGCAGGTCAGGAGGGAGCAGGATCTCAAGGTTGGAGATCTCTGCATGACTTTGGTGAGCGTTGGCATCTTGATTCCTGTGCGGCATGCAGAGGCTTATGCGTACGCATACAGACTGGCACGATTGCTCCAGTTGTGTCCATCAGGGCTGGACACGCCAGCGCTTGTGTTGTAGCAACAACCAGCAACGGGACCAAAAGAACTTTTTACGAAGATGAGATGGTGCGCCTGCAGGGAGGCAACGGTGGTGGAGCGCGCAGAACTTCTGTGAGTTGTTGTTCTCGGTGCGTCTCTTGCCCCTGGCCTGGTTGCTCACGCCGCCGGCATCTCCTCCAGCGAATCCTTCCAAAAGCGATGGAGGACCAGCACAGGACACCGGAGCGCGGCGGCACACTGCGTGCCCCCGCAAGCCCATCTGTGGCACCCGGATCGAGCCAACGCCCGCCCTCGACAATGCCACCACCATCGATGCCGCTGCCCAGCTCCACGATCGTCTCGACGCATCCGCTGCCCAGCTCAACGATGACGCACATCTCGACAGAATCACCCAGCACCACCCAGGCCCCTCTGGAGAGCGTGCAGCCGGGCATCTTGCCTGATTGCGAGGAGGCAGAAAAGTGGGCAGGTCAAACGGGTCCAGGTGCAGTTGCCAGCACCATCGTCTGCTCCTCGCTTCGGATTGCCCACTGGGCTGCCATTTGCTATGCTGGCTTTCAAGCTGGCCTCAAGCAGTCCGAAGTGCGGGAGATGACTGGTAAGATTGGCACCGTCCGTTGAGCCAGATTCCACTGGGAATGGCCTGCTGGTCGCTTGCCAGTGCCTAAGCACGGTTCGCTGGAGGCCATCATGGACGCCAAGGATGAGCGCACGGGCACAGCAGACTTGCCTTGCTTGGCCACTCTGGAGATCACGCCAGATGGCCATGCTCATCCTAGCCTGGAAGTGCAATGGCCTTGCCTTGCTCAAGTCCGTGTGCATGGCAGTGGTGCAAAGGTCTGGTTCAGTGTTGTCGCTCACCAGCAGCACAGGTCCGTCGCCTTTGTGCACACGGACGCCTTGCCCAGAGGAGGCGCGGCAGCAGCAGCAGCAATCAGCAAGGCGTTGCCAGCTCATGCGATGGAGGTCTCGGCGCAGCAACTGGAAGACCACACTGGCCGTCAGCTACCCAGGGTACAGCCAGTGGACTCTCTTGGGAAGGCAGCATCACCACGCCCGACGAGGAGGTCGCTACCTTTTTGCTGGGCTTGGGTCTACCGAGCAAGCTCTACAACCCTGGAGCAGACAGTCACTGTGGCTTCCGAGGCGTCGCAAGGGCAGTCTTTGGCCAGGAGGATTTGTACATGCTGGTTAGACAATGCTGTTGCCAAGTTGTACTGGAGCTGCCCAAGCTCTGGCAGAACATGTACGCCTCCTTGCTCGACAACCGTTCGGACGACACTTGCCAGCTGCTGTGGAGGCAGAAGCCTTGCCAGAGCAACAACGATCAGTGGGGCTGGTTCGAGGCGCACAGCCATGCTCTGCTTGTGGCTGCTGCCTTTGATAGCCTTGTCGTGACAATCTTGCCTCCTGTTGCCTTACCTCCGCCTCCCGCCACCCGTGCTGCCCCCTCTGCAGCATTGAACAGCTCCTCCATCAAGATCAACATGGTCCAGGAAGCTCAGCCTTGCACCATCATGGAGAGGATGGCCTACCTCTCCTGGCCACTCATGGTGCGGACTTTGATCAGCAACAGGGTCATTTGCCTTGTCCTCATTGGCAACCACTTTATGCTGGCAGAGGGCTGGTGGGGTTTCTTGCTGGATTCCTTCTTGGAGAATCCCTTGGCTGCCTTCATGACTGCACATGCAGAGTCTTTGACACAAGCTGTGCCATTGGTCATGAGAGCAAAGGTGGCCCAATAAGAATGGCTGGCCAGGCATGGTTGCGGGGATTGTAGCGATGCTCGTTAAGATTGCGACGCTCATCAGACCAAAATGCTGATCACGAAGCGGTGCTGATCACGACCGAGATGATGATCAAGATGCTCATTACAACCGAGATGCTGATACGAAGCGATGCTCATGACAACCGAGATGTTGATAAAAAGCAATGCTCATGACGACCGAGATGTTCCTCAAAATTGCGAGGGCTCTTTGCAACTGCAACACTTCTACACAACGTTGCTGCTCTCACTCTTGCCAAGGCGGCGCTCTCGCCCTCGCCACGTCTCACTCTTGCCGCTTCCGCCGCTCTTCTTCTTGCTCCCACAGCTCTCGCGCGCCTATCATCTCCAAGTACGTGGTTGTCTTGCCTGCTGCGTGCGTGTGCTAAATTGGAACCAACTTGGATGTCAATTGGATTTTAGATTGTCTCGCATATGTACATTTCTTCTTCTATCCCTCCTCACCCATCGGTCGCCACGC
Organism: Ceraceosorus guamensis; assembly: GCF_003144195.1. Taxonomy (NCBI): domain Eukaryota; kingdom Fungi; phylum Basidiomycota; class Exobasidiomycetes; order Ceraceosorales; family Ceraceosoraceae; genus Ceraceosorus; species Ceraceosorus guamensis. Next base: position 7,919 of record NW_020290163.1, on the reverse strand, counting down.
TTCTCACATGCGCAAGTCGTGTGCGAATGTGCTCGAGATCAGATGTTGGCCAACTCAGCAAGGACTTTAAAGGACAGGCGTGCAATCAATGCTCTCTGCAATGAGCTCAATCAATGCTTTCTACTAGCATCACATATCATCAAAGAGCTTCAGCTAGGGCAGGCAGAAGTCGGGGCTGCTGCGTTGAATCCGACTTTCCTGAGCAATAGAATTTGACTCTGCCCAGCCAATGTGCTTGCCAAGGCTGCCACATGCAACTTTGCAAAGCTGTGTGCATCTTCATGCCATTTTGATTGCAAATAGGCTCTTTCTGAGTTGCAGTGAGATCAGCATAAGCAGCAAGTCAGAGCGCAGAGTGCTTGAAGAGCGCAGAGAGGCCGACAAAGATGTCAAGATGGCCAAGGGGGAACTCGAACAATACGGGGATGATGTAGAAATGGTCAACGTGGAGCAGGCCAAGAAAGAAAAAGGCGCAGTAACAAAAAGTTGGAAGAGGAGAGGCAAGACTTGCTGGCCAAGTTATTATCTTTCAGATGGCCAGAATACAATGTTGGCTGTCCCGCATGCTTGACTTGATCAAGGAGAAGAAGCGAGGGGGCACAATCTCACATCTACCCTGCCAACTTCTCGCACTGCCGACATCCTAGATTTAGGCGCCACACCTGGCGCTAGTCGTCCAAACCCCCGCCGAGACGATCCCCTTGAAACAAGACACAAAGATATGGGCCAGCTTGCAACCAGACAGATTGACTAGACGCTGATGTACGACTCTTTTCTCTAATAGGGCGACTGCCGTCATAAGTGCTGCATCACAGTGAAATCGAGCCTGGTTCTTACCTGTGTATTGTGAAGATCTGACCGAGCCACTGAAGCAGACTTACCTAACACTCATTGAGGTGCAAGTCACATCTAGAAACAGTCCTATCAGGATCTGGCGATGTTCCGCCATTATAAGCAGCGCATCCAGCGTTCCCAAAAACAGAGGGGAAAAACAAAACAAAACAAAAACAAAAACCGCAAGCGAGGTCCCACAGCTGATGCCCAGGAGCTAAGTGCGTTAAAGTAAGTCGATTATCGTGGGTCTCATTCGGGGACCCTATGGATGACGCTCACGTGTGGCAGACCACTTTTACTCTGCAACTCAAGACTACAACGGGTATCATGGCAGAAGGAAACTCGACATACGTCAGTGCATCGTAAATTTTGTGCGCGTTCTGCCGCTCAAGTAGGCTCGAGACAAGAAACGAAATTCCAGATTGCCTGATGCGGCAGCCAGACCTCACGACACTACCTTCTGTATTTCTCAAGTCTCTACTATGGGGCAAATCTCTGAATTTTGCTCTCATGGCCTTGCGTTTGACAGTAAGTTGCAAAGCGCACCAGCTGATCAGTAATGCATGGGCTCGAAAGCAATCTGGCTGTGACCACTTTCTTGTTTTCGGTGTAAAGTCCCATTAGTGAGTCGACGCGACGCGACGCAGCCGAGGATTTATCAATGAAATGTTTATCTCTCGCCGGCTGCGCGCGCTTCAGCCTGCCGACGCTGTCGGCCGACAACTGGTCATTACTACCAACCCATCCGATAGAAAGAAGCATCGCATAATTTATCTCAGCTGCAGTGAGAGATGCTTGCTCTCACGACCGCAACTATCTCCTATTTCCCTCGTCCGAAAACCTCGCCGCAAAGGCCCGCTCGTATAAAGCGAGGCAAACCACTCCGACGGGAAACCCGGACAGTGATTCCCAATCTTTCTTTCTCAAGGGTACCGAGACCGAGATTGCTTCTACTAGTCAACGCGTTCCGTCACCTCACTATGATATACTCCGAGGACAAGCGCGCTCTTCCACTGGTGGTGGCGCATATTTGCTCAGGTACGTCTTCGCTACAGGTAAATTTGCTCTTATTAGCCGTCCAGCGTTGTGACAGGACCGTGCATTCACGGGCTTCTGCCCGACATTTTTCCAAGTGTCTGCGTTGCACTTCTTGAGCTGCTCAATGCAATCGTCAAAGGGATGAAACAAAGGATTCCGATTCATGATTGCGTTGAGTCACATGCGGAATACTCCCCGCAACTGTGAAAGATTGTGTCATAGACAGGGCTGGTGGAGCGCCTTCTTGACGTTCCACACAGGAGGAAAAACAGAGAGTCCGTCGGCCTACAAAATCTGCGCTCACGCATCAAATGCTGAATCTGCTTGACGGACACCTCCAACTTCATTCTGGCCTGGCCGCGCGGAGAAAGATGAGGTGAATAAGCACTCAAAAGAGTCTCGAGATGCTACGATTCTTTGCTCAGGTGACCTTTGATTTGGGGTGATGAAGTCAACAGACCGATCAGCAAGGGGCCAAAGCGAAGAAAAATAACGAAACGAAACGAGACGTACACGCCAGAAACACACTTCAAGCACTGGACCAAGATCACTTTGACCGGTCAAAAGAATTTCGATTCGGCGGTCTCGAAGACATGCGAGGTGATCGATTACCAAAAAAAAAAAAGGAAAGGAAAAGTGACAACGGAGTTAAGACTTGCTACCTGGTTGAGGTACAATGACCGAAAGAAGGTCATCTAGCCTACCGTGCGATGAGAGCTCACATTTGTTTGACATCATGTCCGGGCCCCACAGAGTAGCTGTGAAAATTGGAAAAGTTGCGGGTCTTGAAAACTCTGGGTGACCGAGCGCCCGATACAAAGCTCCTAAGCAAGCTCCGACACGTCGCTGGCATTCTCGTTCGCGTTCGTAGTGCGCTTTCAACAACTTCTGTGGAACATCACCTGCACTCCGACCAGCGCTATCTATTCATACTGAAGACTGGGATCTGAAATTAAGAAAGGTGGTGTGCCTCAGCTTCAGATTGGCAACCTTTTCATTGACTTGGGCGCACTTTTTAACGATATTTCGTCCGAGAACGTCCTTGATCATATTTCTCAGTGAGCGCGTTTCATGACTGTTATCTGCTGCCGTCCGAGTCTTATGCTCTAGATGAGGCTGAAAGTCACATTTTGATGCATGGTGCTGGCGAGCGGAGAGGAGAGGTTGTCGATAGTAGACCAGACGGAATTAGCCATATGAAATGCAAGCGATGCTCCTCAACGCGCACTGAATAAGAGCTTGACGTGCACAACGAAGCGCCTCATTCTGCTGGAAATTTAGGATCTCTTTCTCGGTCATGTAAGCAAATGTCACGAAACGCGAGCCGCGCGTGGTGTTCTTCTTGCGTGCGTGTTTGACACGCTCCAGTGTCTTTTTCTTCCGAACATATCAGATTCAAAAAGCAAATGTCACCCAATGCAAAATGAGATCGTGTGTTGCAGTCCAAGTGTGGCGCCTGATCTAATGCACGATCAAAAACTTCAAGGTGAACGAGGGGCAGCAGTCGGGCAACGAACCGGTCCAAATGCTCCTGGCTTTTGAAGCGGGCTTCCAGAGGTGCATTCCACATCCAAAAAGGGATACAGTCCGCAACATATCTTTTGTTCTGTGCCGTCACCCATTCTTAAGAGAATTTGAGTCAGTACTTGGTGACGAATGCGTTTCTCGGTCTACTAGATGTCTTGATAAGTGACTGCTTCTGGGCCACGAGTGGTGATGCTTCAGGCGTCAAGAGGGTCGCAATTGCTCCAACAGTATTATCATAAAAGCGGCAAACATGTCTCTACAATTCCTGCACTTGCTCTCAAGAAGAGTAATATGAATGACGCAGCCAATGTGGACTGGCTCGCCCATTTCGCTGGCAATGACCGAGGCGAGACCGCTGCGGCAGACTCTTGCTGCGTATTGCAAACGAATTTTACACGATCATACTGCCCAACAAGCTACACCCTGAAAAGAGTCAACGCTCAGGTATGCAAGCGTGCTACGTCAACCTCCAAAGGGGTTGAAAGCTTTTGGTGCAGCGTTAGCTTGAATTGAAACAGCATCCTAGGTCTTGACAAGTGGGGCGCGGGCATCAGCTCTGTCACCACAGCCGCAAATATGCCGCTTGGAGCTCTTGCTTATCTTACTTCCACCGTCGTCCTCCATTGACAGACTCAATATGACTTTCTGCAATCGCTTCGTATGTAACGTCGATGACAGCACCTCCCAGTCTGCTTTCCTTTTCTCCGTTCGCCAGTGCGCGCATATATCTCTTCTGTACTTTCAAACAAACCTTTATCTACCGCTGCATCAGATGTTCATTCACTGCTGCGTCTTGGAAGGGCAGTCCAAGATTCGATCTGCATGCAACACCCCGGCATTTGATCACAATGGCACCATGATCAAGATGGATATTTTGGTCATTTGGAGAGGTGTAAACTCTCGGGATTGCAATATCGATGATGATTGCGGGAAAGTCAAGGATTACCACAGCATCAAAGATTTCGAGGTATGGGTAACGAGATGGTATTACATGACCACAAAAAGAGTGATTCGCAAAAGTCTGCTTACCGTGTGGTGAAACTTTGGGAGCTGACTCTATTATGTGCTTAGTGTGGTCTGCATATCTGACGGAGACATGCTCAAGCCGAGCACAGAAGTGATCGCTTCGTACACCGGGCTCTGTCAGAAGGTAAGACTAGCGACTTTGCGGCTTGGTGAGACACATAGGCCAGGAGCAGTGGTATGTCCCGGTCAAAACAAGGCTCGCTTGCGGGATGTAGGCGATCCCGCTCTTTATACAGCCTCGCTAGAGCGGCCTTCATCCTCCAAAAATTGGAAAGGTTTGAGATCACGAAGGAGTGCTTTGCCAAGCTTGTCGCGACAAATGTAGAAAGCCTCGAGGCAAGGGAGCCCATCGAGAGCAAGTCTGGAGAGGCTCTCAAAACACCAAGCGCTTAGCAGGAAAAGCAGGCTGTCATGAGTCAAGTCAAAATGAAATGACTTCTCAACGTCGCGTGGACCTACGTTTTTTCAAATCTTGAGGGCGTGACTGAAAAGTTACGCCAGCCGAGCTCGGCGTCATCGCTGCCTCAATGTCTGCTCACAGAAATGGCAACGCGTGTGCCTGCTTTGAGGTTTGAATCGTTCTGACAACGAATGAGATTTTCTCTGTCATTGCCTCAGGTGAAAGTTTGCACATGCTCGTCCGTGCAAAGTTCAGATTCTTGCAGGTAAACCCAATTAAGAGCAAAGATTGGGAATCCGGTTGCGCAAAGGTACTAGCTATCCTCTTGAATAAGTTCTCAGCGAAGCTCGACCAGCAGACTGTGGTGACGCTTGTGTCTGGGGGTTATACGAGTGCTAGAAGCAGTGCTGGGCGAAGCCTCATCCGTAATTCTTGACAACAATTGTGGTCCCACTTCTCTCTGTGAGTATCATCGCTGCAGTCACCCCAACGGAGCCCAACTGAAAGGATGCGAAATTTGTAACCTTGGCGCTCAGAAGCTCTGCAGCATTCGCCAGCTCTTGTCCGCTGCGAATGATGACTTCGAAATCTGGATGTGACACCCTTGGTCAGAATTGGAAAGAAGCCTTGACTGCGCGAGTACGCGGCAAGAGGACGGGCATCCAAACGCGCACGAGTTTGGTGCCGAGGTGACTCAAGCTCCAGGATTGTGTGCAGCTCCTCAGGTCCTGGAGCGGCAAACGATGGTCGCGTGTTGGAGGCAGATGCTGCCGCTCACCACTGTGGTGGACCTCCAGGCATGCCACACGCTCCGTCATCCGCACCCGCATTCGCACTGGCACCGACTTGCTTCGAGGCTCCGATCTCGTCAGCTTCTGATCTACCGCGGCCATTCTTCGAGGCCTTGCTCGAGCTGCCCTTTCCCCACCTTTCCTTCCAAGCTCTCAGCTCCTCGCTCCACAGCTCCTTTACGCAGGGTTGACAGCTACTGCCGCAGCAGTCGCTCGGACCAGGTTTGGGTGGAGGATCATCGTGATCTCTGGAGGCGGCTTGGAGAATCTCATCGTAGCGCAGAGGTGCGAATCTTCCTTGTTTGAGTGTTGGGATTTCTCGCACGTCTGAGTAAGCGGGCTGAGGTCCAAGTGTAGGTTTAGCGGTGCGCCCGAGTGCCGACATGCTGAGCATTTGATGTAGGCGATGTGTGGTGGGAGGTGATCGTGAGAAGAAGGTCGTGGTGATGAAGATGGGTGGCAGTGCAGCTGTGGTCGGGTCAACAGAGCTGCAGGAGGCGTGCACAGCAGATTGAAAGACGATCTGATTTCCCCGAGGAGCGGGCGCCCGCGATGCGCGAAAATTCCGAACCGGCGCGCAGAAAAGGTCGAGATGCCGCCCGTCTGCCAAGTCGTGCTAGAATCGCCACGAAGCTCGCGAGTTTGTGGTTGGATTGCTCGGCCCAGCTGATGGAATGGGGCGTGCAGCAGCATTCGCAACAGATGCTTCACCACCACGTCACTCAGCCACACAACCATTCTCATACGAGCACAGCATCATCAGGCGAAAAAAGGGCAGGGGGAGAACGACAGAGCACTGTCACATTTCATGCGCATAATACATTTGTTTGTGCAAGAGGCTCTATCTTCATCATTGCTTCCGCCGCTTGCTCTTCGAGCTCGATGCTTTGCCTGGCGCGTTGCCGCCATTTGCCCCTGCAGTGCCTTCTACAGCCACTTTCCAAAGCTCCTCGTTGACCTTGGTCGCCTTTTCCAGCTGCGCGCGGAGAGATGCTATCTCTTGCATCTGGGCCTCCAGCGTCTGCTTGTCTGTCGAGCTGAACTGAGCAACTGAAGGTTGCAGAGCTTTCTCGGGATCCTTTGTCAATCGCACGGGCTCTGGACGCGAGAAGATTCGGCTTGGTGGTGTAAGAAATGCTCGAAGCTGTTGGGCGCAATGCATTGATCAGCCACAGCGCTCGAGTGCTCATCGGCATGCAGCGGAACCGGACTCACCTGGCCTGCTCGGTGCGACCCGTGCAAGGCGAAGTGCAGATCGCCGCATTGGTCACCCAGACCTCTGCCGAGTCTGTCCATGCGACGCTTCTTGTGATCGGTGGTTGCAGAGCCCGCGCTGGTTCCCACGCTACCGTTCGGCCGGGCCAGACAGACCAAGTTGGAGACGTGGCGTTTGGTTGTACTGCTGCTGGACGAGGCCGACGTCGTCTGAGCATGGACCTCGGGCGACAGATCGACGGTGCGCAGAATCTGGAACGTGTGGATATCGATGATATTCAGCGTCGTATTTGTCGTGCCTACTAGAAGGAGCGTGCCGCAAGGCGACAGCGTCATGGCGGTCGGTGTACCTCTGTGATGCGAGCACGTGAGATGATTAACAGTCTCCAGAGGGCCATTGCAGCACTTTACCGCGCTTGTTGCACGAGCGATCACTCACCCGACCTGTACCTGTGTCGTGCTGGCCGCGTGATCGTCGCCGGAGTCGCCGTTTGCGTGTGCGATGGGGCCTTCTGTCCAGCCAGAGGATGGCGAGATCAGGTCCACCTTTAGGACGAGTCCTGCACCGCCAGAGGGAGCAGATGCGGCTGCAAAAATGAATCTGGCAGTAGGGTCGACGACCATGAAGTGTGCGGGGTACGGCAAGATGTGTGTTGAGACTAGCTTGCGCGTTTTCAAGCTCCAAGTCTGAGCGGGTGTTGGGGTCCAGATGCGTGCGGCATCGGCATGTGCGTGAGAGAGAGAGAGAGAGAGAGAAAGAGAAGAGAGGAGCGTGAGGGACACGTCCAGCGGATGATGGATTTGACTGGCTGCGTTGCAAGCTGCTATGAGCCGCGCTCCAGCAGTCAGACTGACCTTGATCGTCCCATCTTTGCTAGCACTCCACATCCTCCCCGTCATCGTGCCGGTCACGCCCGCTGCAGCGATGCTCGTCACCGGTAGCGCGTGATCGGTGAAGAGTGCATATGGCGAGGGTTCTGAAGGCTTGGCGAGCAGACTGAGATGCGATGAGCGCCAAGAGGTGAGAAGTGCAAAGGTTCGGGTCAGGTCTGATGATGGCGTGAGGTGCGGGGTGCAGCGGGGGGGGG
>NW_020290162.1:0-19738 GCF_003144195.1 Ceraceosorus guamensis | reverse complement strand
CCCCCCCCCCCTTACGGGATCAGTTTCGTAATTACAAAGTGGTGTATAGGAGGTATGCTGGATTGTTCTTTTGCGTATGTGTGGATGCAAACGACAACGAGCTGGCATACCTAGAAGCGATTCATCTCTTCGTCGAGGTTCTAGGTGAGTGTTCGCGCGAAAAGCACCGAGGGGCGATGAGGGCTAGCCAAGGCGAATTGGGATGCAGTGGGACAAGCGCAACTCGTCGCGAGACCCAACAATCATCTTCACAAGGGAGACGCACAAGGCACGACTGCAGCTTGACGTCATCTCTTTGCCCCCTCTCCAACAGATACTTTCTTCGGCAACGTGTGCGAGCTGGACCTCGTCTTCAACTTCTACAAGGTGAGCCAAAGCGCGCTCATTTGCAGACCGGGGCCTCTCGAGCGCAATGCTCTCCAACTCCCTCACGACCTGTTCCTCTTTGGCCGTAAATCAACTCTTCGCACGCAGGTCTATGCGATCCTGGACGAGATCTTCCTGGCGGGCGAGATCGAAGAGACCAGCAAGCACGTCGTGCTAGCGAGGTTAGATCAGCGTAAGTCACTTGTTGCCCGGGATCCTGATTCTGCGGATTGCGCAGCAGGTGCTCAGGCTGATTAGCCGCGTTGCCCTTCTAGTGGAGCGTCTGGAGTAGAACGTCGACTAGCACGCAAACGCTCCGCATGTCAATTGTACAATATCACTCAGATCCGTCTCATCGCGTAATCTGCTTTTCCATTTGCTTAGCTCTGTGTGTGCACCGAGGCTAAAGGCGGAGGCTCCCTTCGAACGCTCGCCGCTTGTTTCACGTCGAGGAACTCCACAAGCTGAATGCTAGCTGCATCTTTCAGGGAAGCCCAGCCAGCTTCGCGCCGCCAAACGGTCGTCACTTCCGGAAGATGATCGAGATCTACTTGCGGTCCAAAGGCGGCTAGTCGCACGAGATTAGTCTCTCTTTGCTCGCCTCCCATATCCAGAGATCGCTCAAGATCTGCCAAAGCCCAGGCAGGTGCAACTACGAGCTGCCGAGAATGCGCAATATCCCTTCCATTGTCATCTTCCGCTTCGAGCTCCTCTCGCGACTGATTTGGAGAAAACGAAAGGGTCCGACTAGTAGACCTCAACCAGGCCGCGAGTGTTCGTGCTGGCATGCTCCCGTGGTCAGTGATGGTGGGGTAGCGAGTCTGACCGCCACCTTGAGATGAGCCGCGAGGCTGCAAAGGGAGTATGAGATGTCGCGGAGGCATGAAAGTGCGCCAGAAGATGATGTGGAGGGATGCCGTGGGCGAAGCAGGCCCTGTGTGGTCAGACGATGGCAGCCATCCCGCGCTTCCCCGTCCTGAAAGCGCGTTGTTAATGTTGAATAGGGTGGGCAAGACGGCGCCGTGATGCAGAAATGAGAACAGAATAGTCAGGACCGCGTGTTGTAGCAGATACAAGCTAAGCTGAAAAGGTCAAAGGCAAACCACACAGAGATGAGAGTCTGGCAGTGCATGACCAGGTGCTGGCCCTGTACTCACGAGCAATCTTCTCGTTCGTCGACCCATTTGCATCCGCCGATGCGCTTCTCCAAAGCATGCCTCGGCAAAGAGAAGGGTCGACGGCAGCACTGTTGGTAAGAGAAAGCGAGGTTCTTGATGTGGCTGAACGGAAAGCAGGGCGATTGGGACTAGGACCGTGGCCAAGTAGACTATGCAGACGGGCACGAGATTGAGCCCGCGAGCGCGTGGGAAACATACGGCTGGCTGCCTTGGATCTCACTGGCTACTCACTCTTTCGCATCGTCAGCTGCACCGCTGCATCGACGTCAATTTCCTTTGCTTTGCCCTTTACTTTCTTACGTCTCTCCACCTTCCGGCCGACCGCCCAGAGCGAGATTTTCAAAGCACCATAGAGCCAGACAGATGCGCCAAGCACGATCGGCGCGTTGACCACCACATGCAACCACCGAGGGTGCGTCCCGTGCTCCGCCAGATTTGTAGGATCGAGATTGTATCGAAGCAAGTTGAGTGGGGCCAAAAGAAGGGGACTCGAAAACCATTTTCCTCTGTACAGCATGCTGTCGGTGCATATATGGAGTAAAACGACGAAGACGAAAGATGGCAGCGTCTCGAGGAGCAGATAAGCATACAATGCTGCTGTAGAGAGGATGGACTGCCTCCTGTGTCGCGAGACAAAGCAAGACATTTGAGCATGCGACAAACTTCTTGCCTCTTCATGCCTGCAGCGGGCACGCTCTCGTCACTCACCGGCACAATCGTGTCCCTGCTACGGCGACGTATGCAGCGCAAGGCAGAGCGAAGGCCACGAAAGTGAAGCGCACAAAGAGGCCCGCTGCTCCTAGACCAAAAAGTGCGGAGCAGTACCTAATCCATCTTTGCCTAGCTACCCACACAGGCACATACGCGCGCGACTGGGGGCTTAAGCATGCGTCAGCAGGGTGTGATTGATGTGAAATAGTGCAGGACGTCATGGCCGCACACACCTCAGCATGTGACAAATCTACCACTGCTCGAGTCAACAGGAGACAGAGAGCAAGCAGTGCGGCCTCGGCGCCGTTGGAAAAAGGGCGGGTGCACAGCGATAGGACAGCGTGGCTGGATCCAAGAATGCAAAGAGTCTTGTACGTCTGAAGCCGCTGTCGGGTCGAAGGAGCGACCAAACGTGCTGCGACAAAGTCTAATGCAGCGGAAATCTTATGTAAGGCAGGACTTGCATGGCATACGAACGCTGACTTGCCATCTCTTGGCTTCTGGTTTCGAGCGGCTCACCTAGTGTCAAAGATGTGAAGAAGGAGGTGGCCCTCTGCGCCAGGAACAAGGAGTAGGAGCTAGCGGCTTCGGGGCAGGCATCTACATCAGGAGATCGTTCTCATGTACGCACGCTCGTGTCTAGTTCGACTTACAGACTCCAAACCTATAATTCAGGTGGACCCACGCCACGAGAGGAAATTGAAAGAGGTGCAGGCTGGCCAGAGAGCGCGACGGGGAAGCTGCATCGAATTCCCATGTCCTCAACAGGGACGTGGATGAGTGTATGCCTAGATTGGCGCATTCTGGTGTGAGCCATGTCTTACATCTGAGCAGCGTACAGCCAGCACTTACCTGCTATTGCCTCTCCAGACTGAAACCACTCATCGGGATGAATGTAGCCAGTGCCCGTTATGGCGCAAAGCAATCGCAACACCAACAGCACCCCATAGCAGGCCTTCCACGCTCTTTCGGCCATCGCTGGCTAGCAGCTGCTTGCACTGGCCATCCGTGAAGACCAGGGCATCTGGCATGCAAAGCCCCGGGAAGTTCCGCTCTTCGCCTGTCACCCTTCTTGAAGGCCGATGTGCGCGCCTCGCGTCCTGAAGGGCGCTGCTGGTCTCGCCGGCCTTGTGAGCTATCAATGACTGCAGCGAGATGCTTTCCCCGGCTCTTGGAGCTCCTCGAGGCGCACCAGACGCAGGCAAGTAAGATGAAGTGGCTGGGGCGGGAGCCGAGAGTTACGAGCAGCGTGCATGCTGGGCCCTGAAAGGTGATTGAATCGTGACGAGTTGAATCTTCGCAAATAGTCAGCCGTGAGTTGCGAGTCGCGCGTGCCTGCATGTGTCTAATCCACGCGCACGAGCCAGGCTGCACGCTCGCCCTGCAGCTCACTCGTACGAGAAGGCTTGGAGCCAATTCCTAGTTGAGTGCTTCGCTGGACGCGCGGGGTTTACATTCGTGATTTCTGGGTGGGAACAGCGCATATATGCACATGCGGCCAAGCCAAGTCTCATAGTCTCACTCACAATTCTTCGCGATGCTTGTCCTCTCGCATTCGTCCCACCTTTCGTTCCCAGCATCCCAGCAGCCCCTTCATATTGCGAAGCACGCAATCATCGATAGACCGAAGGCAAGCGCGTGATCTTCTGCGCGTGGAACATCAACCAAATTTCCGGGCAGAGTCGACTCTTGGTCGCAATCATGGCTCGTGGAGCGGGTCGTCTCGACCGAGCCGCAACACTTGCACTCGCAGTGGCGCTCCTTTTCATCGCCCCTTCGGGTATCTTTGGGCAGATCGCAGCTCAGAACAGGCTTCTGAAGTCAGACGCGATCGTTCCCATCAGGCAGGCTTCCATTTACAATCCCTACGTTGACTCAAACTTGCAAAACAAATATTGGGATTTTGGAGGTGAGTGCGCGCGCATGGAGCCGCGGAGAGCGAAGGTCATTAGCAGAGCTGTGAAGGATGGATCCCTCCGGGCACCATAGTCGCTGCTCTCGATCTGTTCTTGGGCCATCAAGCACCCGCTCACGGGATTCTCCACCTACAGGGGACGCCATCGTCGACACCAACAAGCACATCCGTCTGACACAGGACAGGCCTAGCCAAGCTGGCTGGCTGTGGACAAGAGCGGTGAGTGTCTGCTAGCTTGCAAGGTCGATGCTCCGCATCGGAAAAGAGGCGCTCTGAGCTCGGAGAGTCGATCGGTGAAATGCCACCAGATGTCGTGATGGGCAGGACTTGATGAGCCGCGACGATACAGGCTGGTCGCATCGGCATTATGCTCACAACGAGACTCACGCTCGCACAATATGCCTCTTGCTCCTTGTCAGCCTCTCACTGCAGACAACTTTGAGATTCAATTTGAGTTCAGCATCGATGGCAAGGCAGCGGGTCATAAGCCGTACGGCGACGGGTGAGTACGAAATTTCGGAGGCAGCACAGGAAGAGGTGGGACTTTGAAAGTGTCACCACCCTTTGCGAGGTCGCTTTTGTATCATCATGGAGCAAAGTCTGACGCATAGCGCTGGGGCTTTTGCGATGCAGCTTGGCGATGTGGCTCACCGAGGAGCGCGCACAGCCTGGTCCCGTCTTTGGCTCAAAAGATTACTTCACTGGTCTTGGCATCATCATCGACACGTTCGCAAACTCGAGGCATGTGAGTACCTCGTATCATGCAACGCGAAGGCAACGCACTTGAGCATCGCTTACAGTGAAGCACCCCGCCTGCCCACAGGCTTACAGCTTTCCGCGAGTGATGGGGGTGGTCGGAAACGGTATCGATTCGTACAATCACGCCAAGGATGGCGCGAACCTTGAAGTCGGTGGCTGCTCAGTCGACATCAGGCGGACGTCGGTGGCCACCAAAGCGCGCGTGACGTATGTCAAGGATGTCTTCTTCGAACTAGCGCTGCATTATCAAGAGTGGGATACGTGGGAGTCGTGCTTCAAGCTTCCCAACATCACCATCCCCTCCAGACCGTATTTGGGCTTCACCGCTGCAACTGGTGACGTGAGCGATAATCACGACTTGGTGAGCGTGTCGACCAGCAACATCATCTACAAAGTTAAATCTGCTGCGGAACTAGCTCAACACAGGCTGGAACACTTTCCACCTGCCGGCTCGCAAGCCGCCAAAGCCAAGAGCAAGAAGAAGTCTTCCGGGTGGTTTTCGAAGAGCGGATCCTCTTCGGGCTCCACGCCCCCATCCTCCAAAAGCAGCAGCTCTGGAGGTCCCGGGCTTTTTGCAAGCATCTTCGGGAGCTTGTTCACTGTTATTTGGGTGCTACTCAAGTGGGGTCTCATCTTCGGAACCATTGCCGCGGGCGGGTATGCGTTTATGCGATGGCGACGTCAGAAGGATGTAAGTCTGAGATGTCTTTTTTTGGCGCGATGGGGAGCAGCTCGGCTGACTACCAAAGTGTTTGACTACTTTTCTTCAGGCGAAGCGCTTCTGATGCGCAGTATTTGTGGACATTGGAGATCTTGCCGAATGTGACAAATCCATTGCAATGAGAACACTCTCAAAAGCAGGGACCTGCGCGATTTCTGATGCTTCGCGTGGGAATCTGCATGTCAGCTCAAGCTTCGGAATGTGGGAGGCGTGATCGATGCCTGCTCAAAACTTTTACAGCCAGCACACTATGAACCCACAAGTTCAACGAGCGAGTCTCATGGTAAATGTTTAGGGGTCTAGCATGGTCTTGGACCCGCTGTGCGGGATGCAGCGACCTAGGCGTATCGGCTGACTACGTGGTAAGCTGTTGGCTTGCAAGCTCGGCATTTGCCTGAATGGACGGGGTCGTGCTGGATCTCTTGTGTCAATCACAATCACGAACGAGCAACTTGTCACGGATTCGCCGAGGAATATATGATGGCTGAAACGGTGTCCATGTCGCGTTGCACAAGCACAGCCAAGTGCGGGCGTGCCAGGCCCAGGATCGGGAAACATGACCAAAAATGGCTCGTGCTCGCGACTCCTTGGGTGCTGCAGCAAGTGATCGGCACTGCATGCGCAAAGACGCAAAAGGGCAGCTGGATGGAATAAGCTCAACGGAAAGGTCGCTCGACGTGCAGCGATAGCAGCAGCACCCCTTGGCCTTCTCCCTCTTCCTTCTTGCATCTGGACTCTTGTGACGTCGACGAGCACGAGAAGCATGAGCTGTAAATCACAACCCCACTCCACTCTCAGACTCACAGATCGACGGAGCTGAACCCGTTGTGACGGCCCCTCTTGTCTCCGCTTTTTATCTACAAGGGTTCCCCCAGCTGCAGGCAGAGCTGCATCCACAATGTCTGACAATCGTGACGCTCATGCCCCTTTTGTGTGCTGGTAAAGCGTCGGTGAGAAATGCTCGGGCTGATGTGAGAACGAGGCATCTTGACCGCTGCAGGATCAAAGCTGAAGGCAGGCGGCCTCGGCCCGGAGAGTGGAAGTGAGTTGTCGTCTTCATGCTCGTGCCAGGCATTGATGGCTGTGTGCTCGGGACCGTTTACGGCTGCAGCATCGAGTGCCCCCAGAAAGACGCAACGGATGAAAATGTGGCTGCTCAAGGCTCATCCAAACTGAAGGTGCGCATAGCGGGATGGATGTAATTGTTGGCAATCGACATGCCACGAATTGCTTCTCACTTTCATAGACGTCTGCGGGGTCTGAGTGGCCGTCTCGGTCGATACTTTCCTCTCTCACCTGCTCATCTTCCTCGACCCAGCACATTCAGGCCTCTTTCACATGCTGACGACCAAGAACGCATGACGACACTCTGACCTCCGACGCCGACAAACACGACATGACTGCCACGCGCCCTCGACCGCTCAAACGTGGGATTCTCGTTCCCGTGCCCACTTTTTTCAGATCGGACGAGCAGCAATCTTTGGATCTCGACACTTTTCGAAAGCATGTGCGATGGGTAGCTCCGGCGGCAGTGATGGGCTTGGTCGTGCTGGGCAGCAGCGGAGAAGGGGTCTCGCTCACTTACCAAGAGGCCGAACAGGTAAGCTCGCGCGGGGCCTGCATGCTGCGGCACACTCTGCTGTGTCGCACAGGGTCAAGGCTGCACTTCCAGAAGGCTCACTGCTGAGCGTTTCGTGCCTTCCCCTTCAGGTGGTCAGGGCATGTCGGGACGAGCTGGACAAGGCGGGCCTCCTTCACACGCCCATCATTGCCGGAGCCTCTGGACAGTCGCTGGTCACGGCATTGAGCGCTATCGAGAGCGTGCACGGAGCAGGAGCAGATTATGCATTGGTCTTGCCATCATCGTACTACCATCAACACATTGGGGAGCAAGGTGCGCAAAACTACTACGAGCGACTAGCAGATCGAGCTGCTGTGAGTTGCAATGCAAGGGGAGCCGAATCGAGGAAAACCGGCTGCTGATCGTCGCGGTAATGATCGCTTTGTAGCTTCCGATCATGATCTATTCGTATCCTGGAGTCACGGCAGGCGTGGACTTGTCTGCCGAGCTCATCTCTGCTCTTGCAGAGCACCCAAACATACGTGGGATCAAGCATACCGATCACGACATCAGCAAGGTGAGTGCAAGGCAATTCGATCGGAGTTGTACCCTGATGCTAACACAAACGGACTTGCGCCTCGCAAGATCGGTCGAACTGCGGCCAGCTGCGCTCTAGACAAGCAAGGCAAGAGGTTCTTGGTTTATGCCGGCGCTTCAGATTACTTGATAGGCGCTTTGTCCGTAGGTGCGCACGGAGCTATCTCCGCCATGGCGAACGTGGCCCCGCGAACAGTCCTCGCATGCTTCGATTTGTGGAATGCTAGGCAAAGAGATAGAGCGTTGGAAGTTCAGCGCATCTTGTCCAGCGCGGAATGGGAGCTTACAAAAGGAGGCGTACCTATGCTGAAAGTGAGTGTGTGCGCTCCGACTCGTCCTGTCGATGCCTGTTCTAGGGGCTCACCGATTTGCTTCTTTGCGTGATGACAGGCCCTATTGGAAGTATACAAGGGCTACGGAGGCAGTCCACGTCTGCCTCTCGTGTCAACCGAATTGGAAGACAAGACAAGCGTACGTGCGACGTTCGAGCAGCTGATGGAGCTCGAACGCAAATGCGCAGAGCCTCAAGATGCTTCCCTGTCACGCATCCGGGCCTCATCAGATGACGACGAGGATTCGGAACCGGACGAGGAGCAGCTGGAGGAGAGCAGGAGGAGGCTGGGCGAGGCTACAAAGGAACTGGGCGCTGCTCGAGAAGCGCTTCGCAATGCTTATCGTTGATGACAGCGCCCATCGACTGATGCTGCGCTACTCCCGAGTCTGAGTAGCATTCGATCTAGCTCGAGCCGCTAGCAATGATTATCCCCCCAACACACCCCCAACCTCCCCTCCCGGCCCCGAGACCGCAAGTTTCGAAAGGTACCGTTTCGCAAGAAGCGCTGTGCTGACTATCCGCGAAGCGGATCTGGCAAAGCCGTCTTCAAAGGCTGTGACCCACGTCACACTTTGTCAGCTTCGAGGCATTTAGGTTATTCGCAGCCGTCCGAAAGGCGCTCCATCGCTCAGATGGGTACATTCGTATCTTGTACCTCCTCTCGGGCGGCCCGCTACGTAGTGATGGTTGTCGGTGCGCTGCTCCGCTGGCAAAAAATCACAGGTCTTACACAGCGAGATGTACCCGTGGTGTGTCAATCCTCCATGAGCCAGACCTCAAGGCTCGAGTGCAAAGTCATGGATCGACAGTCAAAGTCAAAAGAGACCCAAGAGTCAAGTGTCATGATCGAGTCATGAAGAAGAGCGCCACGAGAGCAGGCACTCACGCTTTATGCAGGCATTCACGATTATTCTAATTCTAATTCAACACGTAGTTGAAGTCAAAGTCCCCGATTTCTGTCGTTCACGTGACACAGGAGTCCCTTTTGATTTTGTTCGACAAGTTCACGTGATCATCACAGCTCGCGGTTTTGGCGCAGCGTCAGGTCTGCGTCCGCTTCCGTCAATACCCCATGCTCGGCCACGGAAATTTGCCGGGAGCGGACCACGACCCCCACAACATGACTTAGCGTTGAAGCTTGGCTCGGAACACTGCGCACGCCAACGGTCCCCAATTGTTGGATTCCACGCGCATCCTTGCGCAAACCTTCATATCTCCCGCCTTTGTGCTCGTGCTCAGTGTAGAGACCGCTGTCATCAGTTATCGCACAAGTCATCTCACCGCTCTGCTGGATCTCACTTTATACGCTCTTGGAAGCACCTGACACCGGAGCCGCATTCTGACTGGAAGAAGAGCGGAGGAACCGGCGTGATCGCTCGGGTCGCAAAAGGAGCGCCAGGGGGGAAGCGCTTCGTCGGAAGAGCCGTGACCATACGTTCGAAGACCTTCGCAGCTCTGTGGACGACATGCTACCGACGTCATCTACCGGCAGAGCAGCAGCTCTGGCAGCTGCTGCACGCCCAAAGAGCCACGCAGGCCAGCCTGTTCCCGTGCGACAAAGGCTGGTAGCGTCTCTTCCATCTCGAGAGATGAGCAGGTTTTTGGCAGCTTGTCTTGCCTGGTACATGGCCTCTGCGTTGAGCAGCAACACTTCCAAGGTGAGCGCGACAACGAAGCTCGATTTGCTGAAACGTAAATCAGAAAGCGAGCTCATTACTGGGAGATGCTTGCCGACTAGGCTCTTTTATCAGCACCAAGGCGGAAATCGGAGGCGGCGGCTCTGCCACCCTTGTCTGCGCCATTTCCGTATCCAGTCTCCTTGACCTTGATACAATTCCTCTTTGTGCATATCTTTTGCGCCATGGCCGCCTCACGGACTTTGACATCCTTTATCGGACTTCGGACACCACTTGCCAAGCTGCAGCAACCCAGTTGGAATCGCATCAGGGAAATGGGCACGTTGAGCATCTTCAATGCTGTAGGACACGCGCTGTCCAGCTTGGCCATCTCTAGAGTGCCGGTCAGCACAGTCCATACTATCAAGGTTCGTGCAAATAGGGATGTCAGCGGCTGTGAGCGGACGGGCTGCGCAGCGAGCAGACCCTCAAAGTCAGGACCAGGGGATGCGTCAAGGCCCATTCCAACCACGTGCACTGTCGCTGACACTCTAATGCATTTTCCTTCGAACAGGCTTTGACGCCGCTTTTCACAGTTCTATCTTTTCGCCTGCTCTTTGCCGTTGTCTATCCGTTCAGAACCTACGCATCTCTCTGCCCTCTAACGCTCGGAGTGATGATGGCGTGCACTGGCATGGCTTTCAACGCCGATGACCTGCTCGGACTGATGGCCGCGCTGGCGAGCACGTTGGTCTTTGTCGCGAACAACATTCTTTCAAAGAAGGTGCTGACAAAGGGCGGTCATGGGCCAGGCGAGGGTGAGAAGACGGACAAGTATAGTGTGTTGTACTACAGCTCCGGTATCTCATGCGTTGTGAGTCTTGCAGAGCGCGTCAAAGTCAACACGCGCCCGGCAAGCTCATGCGAAGCTTGGACTTCGTTTCTAGATCATGCTGCCAATGGTCATGTACGCCGACCTGCCCAGCATGCTTGCAGCAGCTGTGACGCCAGATGACCCATTGCAGAAGGAGCGCCTACACGATCATCTTCTCGAAACGAGCACCGGAGTTCGTGGTATGCAGGCCACAGCGCTGGGAGTCATGTGGGGTTTGACGGTGAATGGCATCGTGCACTTTGCTCAAAATGTCATCGCATTCAGTGAGTCCATCCCGGAAGAAACACCGACATCTGCGTAGCTAATCGCGAACCTTGAATTGCAGGTGTCCTTGGCCTGGTCTCGCCAGTCACGTACAGCATTGCAGGTCTTTGCAAACGGATCTTCGTCATTGTCGTTGCGATCATCTGGTTCGGGCAGTCAGTGAGCACCTTGCAGTGGCTGGGCATCTTTCTGACCTTTCTGGGCTTGTGAGTGGCAGTGGACCCGTGGTTCGGTCCCTCAAGTCTGCGATGCTGACTAAACGTCACTGCTCTCGGCACAGGTATTTGTACAACGACGCGAAAACGCGTTCCAGCAACGCTGCAGGAGATGCAAAGATTCGAAGAGACGATCGGCAGACGCTGCCTGTCACGAGGGGAGATTTGCCTACGGAGCATATCGCTTTGCCACGCCTACATCACGCCGCTCCACTCAGCAATCTTGCGCTGGGCAACAATCCAGAATCTTCAGCCGGACCTTCACGACCCAGCCAAGGCCATGGAACAGCATTTGTGTCGTCAGGCCAGCACGCAAACGCCCGGCACGGGCCCTCGCATTCTGCAGGCTTCAAGGACTTTATCGGCGCTGCCAACGCGTTCGATCCGAGAGGGTCTATACCCACGCCGCCCCCTAGTGGACAGAACAGCGACGATGGGGCAGACGGCAACGCCGGCCGAAAACGAGATTAAGTTTGCAACTTCTTGCCATGGTCCGCCAGGAGATCATCGTCTAGAGCATAGAAATCGCAATGTATCTGCGCACTAGCCGCTCTGCTCAGACTCGACTCGCCTTTGTGACGACTCAATGTCTGCGGGTGTCTCCTTGTGACGGTGTCCTCGAGAATTTTCCTCGGTTGGTCTGGCCATCTGCAGCGCCTAAATCAATTGAGTCCACGATCGGCCAAAGGCTCACCACGCCTAGTCCATCCGAGGGTGCCACTTGCTTGAGCTCTATCGTGACTGCGGGTGCCGAAAGGCGTGCAGACCTTTGCTTGCAAGGCAATCATGTGAATCCAGATCCCCGTGGACTTGAGTCACGCGACAAGAGGCGGGGGACGCCGACCCCCAGGCAGGCAGCCCTAAGTGATGGTGAGTAATCAAGAATGTCTCAGAGCCATATGCGACGCGTCGCGGCTGCTGATGGCATGGCGTTGGAAGAAAGGGCTCATTGCGCCGCGAGGCTCCACGAAGAGAGACGGATGCATGCTCGACTTCCCACACCATGTCTCACGTATGCAGATCCGACCGCGTGGTCAGCAGAAGTTCATGCCGCGTAGCTCGTGATTCGAATCCACATCCGTCCCCTTGCTCAGCACGTCTTCGGATCCGCCTGCGGCTATGCGCCAAAGCAAGGAACACTCACAACCGAGCACCAACGAGCAGCATCGGCAGCACCGAGCTTAACTGCGCTTCGAGCGTGCTGTGACTCGCAATTGACAGTGCTAGGACAGGACCTTTCACGTAGGAACGCTGCGCGGTGTCGGCGCTTCGGAGCCCGCTATCCCCACGCAGCGAGCTGGCGCCAAGCTGTGGCTCGATGATGGCATGTTCAAAGAAGAATCGAAGAGATCGAGCACAGACGTCACAATAAGAGGAGCGAGGTGCGAGTCAATCGAGTCAAAGTCCAGAGGCCTCCATGACGACCGAAGCCAGGAGCGAGAACGTGACTACAGGATATGCCTACCGTCTCAAGGAATGTTCCAGAGGGGCGTGTCGCAAATGCGCGCCGCTAATCTTCGAGCTGCTCAGATGAGAATCAGCTCATCGACGTGTGCGTGCGGCATGACATGTCTTGGTCCAGATGACGTTCTCGACGTCTTCTGATCGTGCCTTTGTTTGGAGACACATCTCATCACTTCAAACTCGTGCTCGCAAGCTTTGCGAGTAGCTTCCACTCGAGCAGCGCTTCAGAAGAGGTAGCGTACCCGTGCAGAAGACGCTAGTGTTGTGTAACCGGTACCGGTAGGCCAGACGGACTGATCAGCAGACGAGCAAAGGTGGAGTCGCGGGTGTGATCTCCTCGTCTCTCTTTCTCTGTCGTTCTTGACACAAGAAAGTCCGCTTGCTGAACATCGCAGAGGCGCTACAAGGCAGTAGAATGTGACATTATTGACTTGCCTTGGTCAGCTTCGACCACATCCGCATCGGCGTCCTACTGGCAACAGCCAAAAGCATCCCGGTGCCTCGGTGCTTTTCGCGCCCCCCCCCCCCCCCCCCCCCCCCCCCCCCCCCCCCCCCCCCCCCCCCCCCCCCCCCGGGCAATGCCTTGTTGCAGCGGCTGACTCCCAAGATCGAACAGGAAAAGCCAGGAAGAACATCTTGACAGAAGGGAAGGTCATGCATACAGTGATTCGTTCCACCATCCGACTCTGCGTATCGCTGCGAAATTCCCAGCCGAGGGCTACACTTGGCAAGATGACAACAACACCGAGTCCGCTGATCTCGACTTTGAGTTGAAAGAGGAGAAAGAAATGAAATTGCATCGCGAATCAAGAATCGAATGGACATTCCCCGGACTGAACACGTGCGAGAAAAGTGCCCACAAAAGTGAGCTCGAGCTGCACAGGCCGGGAAGCGTAGCCCCTGACAAGAAGATCGGCACTGTGCTGATCGCATGCTTCAATTCACACAAGCGCATGCATGCAGATGTAGGCACACAGAGCGACAGACAGACGGTCGATTTCTAATGTCGCTAATGCACGCAGTCACGAGTTGGTCCGGCACGACAGAGTGCCGACAAGGGTGCAGCAGTCAAGAGTCTGATGAGCATTCGTGATTCATCCTTTCATCATCACCTCACTTCGCACAGCGAGCAGATGCGCCGAGATTTGTTGCGGAGAATCTCTCTGGTCTGGCGCACTCACGGACCTCCAGACCTTGAAGGGATTTTTAGTGTGTGCAAAGTTGCGGAGCACGCTTAGGTATTTTGGCGGACCGAGTAGTTCGCTGACTGCTAGGCGGAAATCGTGGCACGCTCTTCGGTTCCCATGCCTCACGCGCCACAGGCAGCTGATAGTGCGCGTGTAGCCTTCTGGCTTGTACTGTACTGTACAGCCAGCCCCTATCTTGTCGCCCCGCTCTCATGTTTCCGGCCGGCTACAGCGGCCCGAGGGTCCTAGCACGACGTCAAACGAATTCGAAGCGCGACTGTGTGTGACATGTCTACGTTGGCCGAGATTCGCAAGAGGCGGGAGTCGTCGATCGCAGTCTGGAGTCTGAGTCTCTCTCGCCTTTCATGACCTGTTCGGAGCCGTGCCCCGGGTGTCGAGCGTTCCAGAGCAGGGGTACAACTGATGCAAGTCGAACTTAAAACTTCGCGTCGGACGGGAGAAGGAAGAGAGATGAAGCGGATGCGCTGCGAGTGGCACCAGCTGTCTGGGCTACCAGGCGTGCGGTTTTTGGCTGTCCGTCGTGCAGAAACTTTTCTAGGCGAGACTGCGATGGTGACTATAGGTACTGTATGCGTACAGTACTAGCGCGTCCGCGGGGAGCGCGCGGACTGTGACTACTGCCTCTGAGGCTGCGCTCTGACTTTGCCTGCCTATTTAGGAAGGCCAAGTCGCGGCGATGGTCGAGGATAGGTCTCACGCGTGCAGGTTTCTGACCAGGTGAGTTTTGTCGCAAACGTTATCGAGTCGTGAGTATATGGACACATGGGAACAGAAATGCGGCCACAACAGGCCCTTCGTGCACCAGCCTAGGCAATCAAGGCGCTGCTGGCGGACGCTCGACCTCGACGCTCAGCACCCGTCAGCAAAGACCATCCCATCCGTCGACTGTTCTGGTCAGCCAAGTGAGGTCTGAGAACTGCAGCCCATCATCGACGACACTTTGTTCCGTTGTTCTACAGCATAAAGACTTGAAGAATCGCCGATGCAGCATCGCCTGACAGGACCAAGACACGTCATGCACAGCCGCTCCTTGCTGCAGCAGGCTGCAAATCAAAAACGAGCCCGTTGCGTTGCGCACAGCTCCCATGGTGGGAAAACTCGCCTCATGCGTGCAGCAGATGACCGGCGCTCAGCCAGGAGCGCGAGCTTCAGTACACTCGCAATTTGCCTTGGATTGTCCGCTCGGCTATATGTACACAGCCATCTGCGAGGCCTATCGGAGTTGATAGAACATGGGTGGGCAGATCGCGCTGCGAGCGTCTCGGTCTCTGTCGCTATAGGGTGCGGTGCGACCCCGCCGGTGAGAATGCACGCTCTCGTGGCGCTCAAGTCTGATCAGGGGCTACCTATGTTCGCGAGTTCAAGGATGCCCTCAACGACTACGAGCGGTGCATGTCGCGGGTCCTCTTGTGCAAGCCAGCAATTGGCGTGTGTAGGGTCGAAATGAGTTGGGGAGTGTGGCTCTTCTCGCAGTTCGCCGCACGGCTACCCATCCGGTAAATCTCTCATCGGTCGGCAGTGCCGACCAGTCGTCTGCTGCCTCTTTTCCATGCAACCGCACGCCTGAACTCCAGACACACGCATAAACCTCCGATCATCTGAGACACACTCGTGACTCTCGAATTTGCCAGAAGGCGTGTCATTTCGTCGTTTAGCTTTTCCGCGGCAGCTCGAGTGCACCGTAATCTTGGGCGTACCCGGGACAATCTGGATCCCGGCTGGGCACAGGATCAGTGAAGGACAGAAGAGAGTCCGTCGTCCGCAAAGCATCTTCAGGTGCTCCAGCAGCTCGGCTGTAGCAGCCCATGTCGCTCCATGTCTCACCTCGAGCTGCAAGCAAGAAGTCATCAAGCTGCGCTTTGTTGTCGCTACATACACTATCCTGTCTCAGATCACGTACCTACACGTCAATTTAGCTCTGCGACGTGTCCCGCCCATACGAGCAGCTTCCGCCACGGTTACACACCTAATATTCTTGTCATACCACATAGCGAACAGAGCCGTTGCGGCAGCAGCAGGGTCTCATCAACTTCGGAGCCGCGCTCCGGCCCAGCACACCGGCACATCGACACCCTTACCGCTGCGTCGGCCGGAGAACTAGCCATTCATTATAGAGAGGTATCGCACAAGTGTAGAACGTCAAAAGCAGAGCCAAGGCTAGGCTGAGCTGGAGTTGAAACTCTTTGAGCGCCTCACTCTGCCGTATGCCGAGCTTGATTGATTGGAAAAGTGCGGGACCGAGATTGCTCTTCGATGGTTGCTTGAGGCCAGCATGCTTGCTCTCTGCCTGCCTTTGGCTACCAGCACTTGCCATTCACACTTGCCGGTATTCAATCATGCAAGACTGCTCAGCTATTGACCAGGTCTCACTTGTCGCTTTCTCCGCGTGGCACCATTGCGCCCTCGCTGATGCCCGACAGGCACGCAAGCCTGCGGACACTCTCACCAGAGCAAGACAAAGGTGTTCGCCAAACGATCCTTTCTAAGGAGTAGGCTATCGCCGGCGCGCCGGCGATAGACATTGTTGCAATCCACAACTTCCTCCTGTGTGTGCGCGCACTTTGCTCCTGTGGACGACGATCAATCGATCATTGATCCTCCCTTCCTTCCATCACTTGGCAAGTCTCCCCAGAGGCATCGTCGTGCCCCCACACCTTCATTTATTACTCTCTAGCGCCGCCCGCCTGACAACATCGTCTCCGTGCCTGTGTGCTCTCTACGAGTCTCCCCACCTGCTAATCGTCTACTGAGGCGCCTGTCAGCACACCAGTACCTCATCACTTCTCGCCACATCGAGTTGCACTCAGCGCAGCCTGTCAGCTATCATCGCTCGCTAGCAGTCCGCTAGATCCAACCTTCCGAAATTACTTGCAACTATCAGCACGCTCCCTTAATCTCGAATCAGAGGCACCCTCTAACGGGAGGTCCCACCTGGCGAAACCCGCATCGCCTCCGAACCCGGGCATCTTTATGGCAGAATCCCCCCAATCCGCCCCTGCTGGCTAAGTCGCCTACCACAACATCAGTCTCGGGGCGCTGAGCAGGGAGATTGTCTGTCTGCTTTGTCGACACCTTGATACCGCGGCCTCGTCGTTCCTGGCAACCACGTCGCTCCTCGCTCAAAGGAGCACGCCGAGACGCTGCCGTAAATTGATCTCCATCTTCGCACGCCAAAGACGCCGGCGTAGCGATTGCTCGGACTCCATTTCTTCGTCTGGCACGACCACCAACGATAATTGACAAGACTGGGTAGCGTTGCTTGTGCCAAGCGAGTGGCATCCCATCTGCTGTGCGCCCCGTTGGAGGGCGGGCCCAAACAGCCGTCGGTGCGTTCATGTCAACGCCACCTGCCTCCAGGGAACGGCTGCCAACTTTGAGATCAGAACCTTCGGGATCGGGTCAAGGCACATCGATAACAGGCGCGGCCACGGGCCGCGAAACGTCCCCGACGAGGCGTCCAACACGTCCTCAAGCCTCTTCTACGCCTCAGCCAGGGCCCGTACAGCCAAATCTTCCAGGCGACCACCGCGGTTCGCAGTATGAACAGCGATTCGCAGCTGGCAGCTCCGCGTCTGGGGCCACGTACAGTGGCCGGTCCGCAGCGCTGCGAAGTCCAAGTTGGGCCAGCGACGTTTCCCCTAGACCCGACGCTGCGTTGCAGGATTGGTCGAACTCAGAACTTCGCAGGCCGACCATCGCTAGGCCACCGCCGCTACATGTTGCGTCACACAGCGTCGCGGAGCGAGCTTCCTTTCCACCTTTCTACCATCATGCAAGAGCGGTGAGACCAGACGAACCTCTGAGCCGCGAGCCTGTTGCAGGGCCCAGTCGATGGCCAGCGAGCGGTCCACACAGAGACCCACGGGCACGCTCTCCCGTCCGTGAGGTTGCCTACTCCGATGTCAGGTACGGTTCGCAGTCTTCTCGAGAGCCATTTAGGAATGCCGTGCGAAGCCCATCACAAGTGGGCCTTCCTTCTGAACGCGGCGCTGCATCAAGGAGTAGCCGGGATGGATACCAACCTCAGGCTAGCCGTGAAAGGTCAAGCCGAGATTACCTCGCACCGGCGCCGCCGCCGCCGCCGCCTCCCCAGGCTGGCGAGAGCCTGTCACGCTCATATGATGGACCCACTCGCCTACTGCCTGCACACCGGTCGATGAGGCTTTCAGGCTCGCCCGGCCTGGAGCGCGCGCAAGGTCGCTCGTACGATTCTTTCATGCCGCCGCCACCAAGCCCCTCATCTCGAGGATCGCCATTCCGTAAGTTATACAATTGGTCGCGCGCCCTTTGCAACCACCAATACCGATGCTTCCAACTTCTCTCCACGCCGCTGCTGTCATACTCGTGAATTCATGCACCGTCCATTGATCCACGCTGTCTCCTATCTTGCCAGGTCCAAATCAGCCTTCGTTTTTCCCACGCCCCCTACGTCCCACTGCGGCCTCGCAAGAGTCCGCTAGACCGCGAGAAGACGCTCGCGCAGCCGAGTCAGGTCTGTCGAGAGCCCAGCGCCGAAGCAGAAGTCCAGAGCCCGGGCCTTCAAGGAGCAGACGACGCACCTCGAGAGCTTCTGAGGCAACAAGTGGCGCTGTCGGTGACGTTTCTGGAAGCTCGGGCGGGGCAGAAGACTCTGGCAGTCGGTCCCTTGAGGCCACATCAGCCAGCGGCTCTACGACCGGGGCGCGTCGCCATCCTCCGATGCCACGACCACGCAATGATCAAATGTCGGAACGGTGAGTCTTGACCACAAAGCGTAGTTTTCTTCCGACCCATTTTGACCAGAGGCTTTATGCGCTGCACTTGGTAGGAGGCGACGCTACGCGTTGAGCGTCGTGCAACAACCGAGCACCGGCTGTGCGTTCGGGACCAATCTCTTATCACGAGTCAGCGTGTCGCCCCCTCTCATTCTCCGACTGCGTGTCAGTGAGCCGGACGGTGCGGAAGTCCTTCCGTGAGTAAAGCCAGACGTTGTCTCGAGAAGTGGCCAGCTAAGACCGCCGCTTTCGCCACTTTCCCTTGCGCAGCTTCGACGAGCTACCTTTCATGCTGTGCCAACTTCGCCTGGTCACCGCGACAGGGCAACCCGCAGACATGCTGTCTCCTGTGCCTAACCAGCCAGCTGCACCAGACGCAGAGGAATCGGGCGCTGCACCCTCTGAACCGCCTCGGAGACCAATCCCTAGAGCTCAACAGCCATCCATTCTCCAGGGCAGCGCAGACGGACCAGCAATGGAAGGCTCGACCCCGTCTCCACCTAGAGTGCCGACTTCGCATAGCAGCAGCCCGGCTCATGCACAGAGTGCAGCGGTGCCTGTGCGAATGCTCTACGGCAATATGGTGGCTTTTGGCGTTCGGATACCAGAGACTCAGGGCCAAAACACTCCTCATGGGATCTTTTTCGTCTTTCCAGACATCTCTATCCGATCACGCGGCCGCTTCCGACTTGTTGCTGACCTCAATCGAATGCCAAAGTGAGTGTGCGCCTCGGCGTCCTGATAGCACGATTCGAGCTCAGCGGTCGGCTAACCCCACGCCACGCCAGTACGTCGCCGGCTGCAGTTTCGAGCAGCGATCCGACGCCGCGCGGGCCCCTAGCAAGTGTGGAGACTCAATCGTTTGACGTCTTGCTGCGCACGCAATACGTAGCACCACGTGAGTTCCAGCTCACTTCCTGCAGAAGTCGAGCGCGCCAAGAGCTGACTGACGATGGCTCTCGCACCGCAAATCGCTCAAAAGGGGATACCCCGCTCACCGAGTTCTTCGCGAACCATGTGTCCTTGCCTGTGCAATGGCGAGCAGCGACGGATTGATTGCAGGCTGCAACAAGCTGGGAGTCTGCCAAGCTACACCCATACACTTTGCTTCAATTGCTGCGATGTGCCGTTTTTATACCTATCTTTAATCGTCATTGCCTCCCCCTCTTCTCCCCCCCCC
>NW_020290161.1:0-19939 GCF_003144195.1 Ceraceosorus guamensis | reverse complement strand
CAAGGACTATCCAAAACTGCAAAGACCTGCAAGATTTATGGACCAATTTTTCCTAACCCTGCCGGGAACACCTATCTAACCCTAACCCTAACCCTAACCCTAACCCTAACCCAGAATTCCAGGGGCAATCTCTAGAAAAAATCCAGAGATGACGGGCAGCCCCTGCAGATTCTAGGGGCTATCCCTGGAAATTCTAGAGATTTTTCACTCTTTTGCCCATATCTCCACCAAAACCCCCAGGGTAGCATCTGAAACTTCAACAGCAGTATCAGGGCATCTTTCTGCTTCTTCTGAGCCCATGTTGTTTTTCAATCCCTTTGGGGACCCGTATGTAACCCTAACCCTAACCCTAACCGCGCCTCGTGCACCGCGCGGATCGCCAAATGCACATGCACAAGCGCATCAAAAAACGTGATTGCGATGCAGCTGCGCACGAGCTTCCTTGCTGTTCCCGTGCGCCGAATGCTCGCAATCGCGGACTGTGGAATCAGAATCGCTTGACCGAGTCCGAGTCCCGATGCACGCAGGCCGGGCATTTGAGTGTGGTACGTTTTGCCGATACATCGCACACTTTGTTCGGATGTTTGCTTGTGATGTTCAAATTGCGCAGGTAGCGAGCGCAGTCTTCTTGTGGGTTCTCTACAAATATTGCGGACATGTAGTAGTAAGCTTCTCTGCTCGAGTCCGATGACCTCTTGCAAGCAGGGCGGACTGCCTCGGACGCAGTCAAATCATTGTGATTGACCAGTCCTCTATAGTCCAATGTACTGCGTCAGGGCCGCTCCCGCCGAGGCGAAGAGGGCGTGACGCTTGGCTGCGCCCAGCGTAGCAGCATCGAAAGGATCTCACCGGCTGCCACCAATTTGACTACATGTCTTTGTCGCAGCAGGTCGCGCTAGCTGATACGAGCGTGAAACGGCGCGGGTGCTATGAGACTTGACGCCCTCATGGTCGCCCATGACGTATTGGAAGTTCTAGCCTAGCGACCGCCCACGTTGTCTCGTCACGCCAAATTGACCAGAGAGCCGCGTGGACAACGAGCTGGCGCTCCTTCTCGCGACCCCACATTCAAGATGAAGGTTGGAACATAGTGGCTTGCAAAGCGCGCACTTTGTGTGGTCCAAAAGCCCGAGGCGAACGCAAAGCACATGCAGAGTGGATCAACAAAGTTAATTCGACGCACGCACATCATCAACGAGCTTCTAGCCTCGAGCTTGGCATGGCGATCGGAATCAATTTGTACTGTTTGCTCCGTACGTATATCCGGCAACGTGAGGCGATCGTCATGTCGTCACGCTGGCGCGGATTGCTAACAAGAGATGAACCCGCGTGGCGAGCGCAGCACGTCCCACGCGTCCGATGCACAGCTGAATCAAAGAGACGACGTAATGCGCCATTCATTTCACATGAGCGGCGGCGCCCTCCTGACAGTAAATGAGAGCACCTCTCCCGACACTTCGAAATATTGCTCTAGCAGAACGCTCTGACGCGTTCCCTCGCGCCTTCAAAAGGAGCCGACAGGCGATCGCTGGTAGACCTCGCCCTCCACTCACCTTTGCACCTGACGCAACACCCTAGCCACACCCCAACATGCTCGCCATCTCGCTCCAGAGCGTCCTTGCTCTGATCGCTGCTGCGACCCTTGCGTCAGCCTCTCCTCGCCTCGACCAGCGCTCGCAAGACGCTTCGACCAAGTCTGGGCCGTTGGGTCTCAACAATGTCAAGTGCAGCGATGTGACGCTCCGCACTTCCATCACGACGCAAAACTTTGACTTTGTCAACGTCATCGACAATTACGACTCGTCCGACTACGTCACCTCGACTTTCTTGGCGTTCACGGGCCGCAACGAGCAATGGGTTGCCGAGCATTTCCCTGGCACTCGTAGCCCAGTCAGCAGCTCGTTCACACTTCGCGGCAGCTACTGCGAGCCGATTCGTGGTGCCAAGAAGGGCTCTTCGCTGCTCTTGGCTACGCACGGAATCGGCTTCAACAGATCGTACTGGCGCTATCCTTACAAAGGCCCCGAGTACAGCTTCGTCAACCATGCTGCGAGCTACGGCTACAGCAGCTTCATTTACGACCGCATCGGAACTGGCAAGTCCGACATTCCCACCAGCGGAGGCTTCTCTCGCATGCAGTCGCCAACAGAAGTTGGTGTTTTGACCAACATCCTCGAACAAGCACGTAATAGCAATGTCATTGGTGGCAAGAAGCATGCTCGCATCGTCGGCATCGGACACTCGTACGGTTCGGGCCAAACTCTGGCAGTGACGAGCGCACGACCCGAGCTCTTGGACGGCGTGGCGCTCACCGGTCTCACCCCAGCCACCGAGTACGTTCCCGACACCATCTACTCTGGTGCATACACCCCGATGCGAGAGATTGCTGGCATCGAGAATCGCAACAGACCACGCATTTGGATCGCCACTGGTTCGCGCACTTCGCTGGTCCAAAACTACATCGACCCTGACAATGCCGACGCAGAGGCTGTCAACATTGCCCGCCGAGGCGAAGAGGGCGTGACGCTTGGTATCTACACGACCCTCGGCAACATTGCGAGCCCTGCGCCCGCCTTCAACAAGCCCGTCCTCGTGCTCAATGGCAATCACGACTTGCCATTCTGCGGCTCCAATTGCGAGCGCACCGTGCCGCCATTGCCCGAAGGACTTCGTGCCATCTACCCGGCAGCCAGCAACTTCACCTCCATCATCATCCCCAACACCGGCCACGGCATTGCTGTTCACCGCAGCGGTCCAGACAGCCACGAGATCTTGCTCGATTGGGTGATCAGCAATGGCCTCTGAGAGGCGACATTGGAGCGGCACTGCCTTTAGGACCCTCTCACGATGGATGTACCTTCGCCCCGACCGCTGTTGATGCCACTCTTTGCACCTGCTCCATTATGCTTCTTCAGGACTCGAAAGATTGATGTAGTTGTGTTCGAGGTCCGGATTTGCGTGGCGTTGCGGTCGCAGTCTGAGGCGCTTGATGGATGCAAGCGTGACTGCTGCGTGGTGCACATGCCGTAAAGAACAGAGTGAGATTCGCCCGTCTGATTTGTTGAACGCGACTCTGCCTTCTGCATGCGCTACCTGCCGACGCATTCGCGACTCACGACTCACGACTCACGCGACTCGCGAGTGACTGTCACCGATGACTAGCTCGCCAAACGCTGACCGTTGATGCACGATCACACGAGTAGCGCCACGCGGAAGGCCTTTTGCGCACAGCGCAGGTCGGTCGCATCCAACGCGTTGCGCACAAGACCAGACGCGTCGTGTTCGCTCGCCCTCCATGCCATCCCACAGGCGTAGTCTAGCCAAGCAGGCGAATTGGTCAATCGCGAACAGTTCTGAAGCAGGTCGGCCACACGCGTTCTGAAGCAGGTCCCGCGCTCGTCTCCATCTCGACAAGTTCTCGCTCGTCGCGAGCCTCGCGCTCTAGCCAACTCTCACCTCTCGCACGACGGCAAACAGTCCGGCTCGCACCGCGCGCAGGACAACAGGCGATCGATAGAAGTGGTCTATTTAAGGGAGCTACTGTACAGCAGTGGGTCATTGAATTGATAGCAATAGCTGCTCCACTGCTTAGTTGGCGCCCCATTGGCCTTGCTGATTGTTGTTGAGGAAAGAGTCGGTGCTGGTGCGTTGAGACCCTGCTCCGCCCGCAATATGCTGCGTAGCTGCTCCATATGCTGGAGGATCTCCAGCGCTCTGGTAAGAGGGGGCGTTGCTGGCGTACGAAGGAGGCCTGCTGTTGGGAATGTTGGGCATCTCCGTTCCAGACTGTCCTCCTCCGCTTCCTCCGCGTCCACCACCGCAGCACTTGGAGAATGCTCCTCCCCTTCGAGCAAGCCTGTCGATGGAGTAGCCGGTCGCAGATTCGACCGACGCGACGTCGCGGCCATACAGAAAGTGTCCGGGCGATGCGACGGCCGAGCCGGCAGCGACGAGAACAGCAAGGACTGGAAGTGCAGTGGCGAACTTCATCTTGACTAGGAAGGGTGATGGGGAGTCGGCATTAGCGTCAGTCTAAGCGCCCGGCGATGCTTCGCTTGCTCTGACTTACAAGCGAAAGGTCAGATGGGTGAT
The DNA here is from genome assembly GCF_003144195.1 of Ceraceosorus guamensis. Lineage (NCBI taxonomy): Eukaryota > Fungi > Basidiomycota > Exobasidiomycetes > Ceraceosorales > Ceraceosoraceae > Ceraceosorus > Ceraceosorus guamensis. The sequence continues at coordinate 15,847 of NW_020290161.1, read as the reverse complement.
GGGTAGCGTGAGGCTTATGGAAGTAAAATGCTGTGAAATCGGGAATCTGGCCAGCAGATGCCTTTAAAGTGAAGGTATAGTTGCAGTGAATGAGATGGCTGATCGATTGGATGGAGAAAAAGGCAAGAGCAGGTCGGAGCAGACAGAATGGCCCCCTCTTATACGCTTTCCGATCAAGCTGCCGATGCCCTTATATGGCAAGGCTCCGTGGGGCGATTCGGTTCCGAGAGGGCTCAAGACAATGCTAGCGCCGAACCTCACTGGTCGACAGGCGTCGGTTGCTCCTGGCCTCGTCGCGCGGTACCGTGCTTCATTGAATAGCCAGCGACTCCATGGTGCTGAGCAATCGCGAGTCTGCCGTCGGGCACTCAAATTTTGTACATTATCCCGAAAGTTGGCGTCTCTCTGGCGTGCATGCAGCCGCGGAGCCGAAGAGTCAGCTTAGCATGAGAGCCGCTGATGACTCCGCATATGTGTGCTCTAGCGCACCCCACAAGTCAACAGTGTGAGTCTGGTCAGTCAAATTGCAAGTCAAGAGTGTTCCGAGTCTTGCGAGCTGCACACAACAATGCTCCACCCTATAGGCGGACGGTGGCAAGGGGACAGGCAGCATCAGAGCAGCCAAGTCTCGTCGGCAGGCAGGCGACTCATCGCGTGAGCAACCGAGCGCTGCTTTCATGCGCGCCTCAATGGCGCCAAGCTGCATGCATGCATGCATGCATGCATGCATGGCATTTTGGGCGTGCATGTTAGGGCCCAGCAGGTACTGTAGAGGTGATGGTGCACTTCACCGCAACGCTTTGATTGCTGCAGGAACCGCGCTCCATTCTCACTTTGCTGGCCGGCACATTGTGATTCAAACATGACATGCATGTCGCTCGCTGTAGCTGCTGTCATGATCGGGACGCCACTCATGCAGCTCACACGATGACTGCACAACGAACATACCAATTACAATCAAGAGTCGTGATGGCGCCTGCTCGCCCCCTTCCAAGCGTAGTCTCGAGACTCACGACCAGCTAGAGGTGCAGAGGTACAGGCACAAAGCGGCGCATGCGTGCACACACGTAGCTCACCTTGGCGTTCGAAAGCTTCGCTTCGTCCGCAGCAGACTCGCCGACTTTGCCCTGAGCTGAGCTGAGCAAAGCACGCAATATACCCACGGAGAAAAGTTCAGGTGGGCGCAAGCTATCGACGCAGCTCGGCGTTCCGTGTGCCGTTCGTGTGAGCTCACCATTGGTGGAATGTTGAATGGCGCGTGCGTAGAGTGACTTTGATCGTCAAGCTGGGAGTTGAGTGAATCCTTGCTCTCAGCGCAGCGCAGACCCAGCATGAGACCTGCTCCTGAGCTCCGTCATGGCAGCTAGCTACACGCCATCCGAAACCCGCAGCCGATCGCTTTGGCGGCACCGGTGGGTGGGTGGTCGTGAGTGTTGCATCAGGCGGGATGAGCCAAGAGTGAAGAGTTCGAGTATGCACCCATTCACCATTTTGATTGCAACAGCTTTTGGTCTCAAATCTCCCAAAGACATGAGAGTCACGTGACTGCCCGCCTCTGCTCAGACCATCGCATGTTCGATTCAAGTTTTGCACACTCGTGACTGAGGGAAAGTCGCGGCCCGATGAAGCGACTCATTCTTGATTGACTGCACGTCAAAGGCAAAAAGGTGCGGGGCATCAGCTTGCCAATCCACCACGCACGCACAACCGTGAGCTTGTCCCGGCCGACGCGAGGCAAGCGAGGAGGAACGCGGCGCGGCGCGGCGCGGACGCTGCAGGGTCTGATCACGGTCGTGCATGCATGCATGCATGCCATCATCCGAGCGCTGTTCGTAAGCAAACCATCAAACGTGGGTCGGGCGAGTGATGTGAGGGACAGCAGCTGCATAGTCTCCACTCGTGACTTTGGTCTACCATCACTCGACGAGACGTATGGCCATCGAACGCGCGCTCGTGTCATGCGATGAGATCAATCGCCCGTCTATCTTCCATTCTCTCCCACCTAACCCCGAAGCCCAACGGCAACGGCACCTTTGGATCAGCCGTTCAGCAGACGCGAAGCATCATGTCTTCAGGAAAGCCAAACGCTTCAGGGTTGAAGCCTGAGCTCAGCCGCAGCTTGCCTACACGATCGCCTACAGACGATGAGAAGCCGGTGCTGCAAGCCTTGCGAGACGTGAGTCAGAGTGCTGGGTTGCCTGCTTCGGTCGCTCAGTAGAAGCCCTGCTGATCCTGCCGCCATCCGCTGTTGATGCGGGCGGCGGGCGCGCCCCACTCCGTAGCTCTACAGTTGCGATCCGCGCAGCTCCTCGTACGCTCAATACAGCGAGTCTGCGACATTTCACGATCCGGTCAGCATAGCGTCTGGCCTGCCCAAGATCAGAGCGCAATTCAACGCCCTCGTCGCTCTCTTTCCCCGTTCCAACATCGACAAGTTCAACGTGCTGGATACCAGCGCAGCTAGCACCACCACCACCACCACCACCACCGTCAAGAGCGATCTGCTCCTCGTCGATCAGGATGTGACGTACTATCGATCGAACGAGGATGGAGCTGAGCCGTTCAAGACGATGAACAGCCTGCTGACCATCGAGCGCGATGCGCAAGGCCGCATCACGAGACACACGGAGGAGTGGAATCACAATCCCGTCACCGACTCGGACAATTCGGGCTTCGGAGGTGCGCTCAACGAGGCCAGGAAAAAGGCGTTTGCGGCCATCAGCATGCCTTTTGTCGATCAGACACCGCCGGCCGAGAGAAAGTGAAGGGGGGCGGGCGGGCGCATCCAAGCTGCTCCTGCTGTGGCTGACAAGCGATGCTCGCAACGGTACTCAGAGGCTTTGCTGTCCCATCGATGCTGTCCAACTTCGTGCTTGATGTTGGTGTGATGTGATGTGATGTGATGCTTGCGCCTGTCCGTCTGTGTATGCGCTGTTGTTTATGGACCTGGCGGCGCATTCATGGCAGTCACGAGTCCGATGAGCTACGCCGCTCGTCTGGGGTGTGTGTTAGCGCAGGGGCGTGCTTGCGCACGGCTGTCTAGCACATACGCACACATACACATGTGGAGGCAGGCGGCAGCTTCCGCTAGCGCAAGGCGTGACGGGGGCGCGCGCGGTAGCGAGACGTGAAGACTGCCCACGTGACTCGTGACTCGTGACTCGGTGCAAGCGCGTGCGAGATCTTCCGGATGAATCGTGCGAAGTTGAGTTTGATTGAGTTTGAGTGCAAATCTTGAATGAAGCACGAACCAGAATCAAGAATCCGATCCACGATCGATGGAGCGTCCCGAGTCACAGTCACGGCGTCATGCAAGTCGTGAACAGTCACAAGTGCGAGTGAAGAAGGCAGACAGACAGACAGACAGATCTCACCCTTTTGCTCGCAAACGCCGCCCTTCACCGCTTCTTCATCCACCCTGTCTGGAAACCCCCTCCGCACACACAACGCCCACGCCCACGCAACCCCAAGCCACCCCCACCCCTCTGCCCTCACTCACAACTTGCTCCGACAGCTAAATGTCGGGCAGCAGCAGCAACAGCGCGCTTGCAGCGCGTCAATGCGACGCAATCTACAACGCCTTGGACTCTTCCAACGACCGCAAAGCGCTGACATTGGCTGACCAGCTCATCCAGCGTACCCGCTCTCCATCCTCCTCCTCCTCCTCCTCCCCCTCTTCAGCAAACGACACGCGATTGCTGGCGAGCGCGCTGAGATGCATCGCGCTGGTCAGGCTTGCGAATGAAAAGGCGGACGAAGCGTTGGATGAGATGTTGAGGCCCATCCTCTCGCCGCCATCCGCCGCCACCACCACCTCCTCCCCTGCTGCTGCTGCTGCTGCTACACACACCGCACCACGCGCGCACGATGGAAATGTGCTGCACGCGCTGTGCATTGCGCTCTCTGCCAGGGGCAGGCTGGCAGAAGAGGCAGAGGTGGCGTGTCTGCAAGCCGAGCAAACGCCCCGCTCGCTCGACTTGGGCAAAAAGGCAATCTTGGCGTGCGCGCGAGCTTCCGCTTGGCAAAAGATGCACTTGTTGGGCATAAAGTACTACAAGAACCTCAACAAGGCAGCTGAAACGGAGAAAAAGGAAGCGGTGAGGCGCGGTATGAGGAGCGAATCGGATTGGTTCTTTTGGAGCGCAGTGACGGCTTATCTGCTGTTGGATAGGAAACCAAAGGAGAGGGGTGCGGCACTGGCCTTGCCGTTGGCCAATAGGATCGTCGAACAGCACCTCACCTCTTTTCCCCTCGGAAGCACTTCGGAGGAAGAAGTGTGGGTGGCGGTGCAGCTCAAACACAGGCTGGCGGCCAGGGAAGGCAGCAGCAGCAGCAGCAGCGGGCATGGCTTGAGGGCTGCTGCTCTGGGCCACTTGACGAGCAGCACGGGGGATGTGCTGGTCAGCAAGAATCTGGGTCTTGAAGAGCTGAGAAGAGCGTTGCGCGAGCAAGTGGCGGATGGAGAAGCTTGGAAAGATGTGTGGAAGGAAGCGCGTGCCAAGTTGATGGCAAGCTCCTCGAGCAGGAACTGGGCTCACGTGATGGCCGTCGTCAGAGCTGCGATGGAGCGGCCCGCAGAGCTGCTGCTCGACACGCAGCTCCTCGTTCGATCTCTCGCAGCAACCAGCAACGACCGAACGTCCAGCTTGACCAGGCTGCACTTTGTCAGCGAGGCGCGCAACAAGGATCTCGCGGGCTCCCTCTACCCCGACGCTTCACCGCAAGAGGCGCAGCAGAGGTCTGTGACAGAGCTACGAGCGGCTATAGAGCAGCATCTCGCACACTTTTCCAGTCTGGCTTGCACGTATCAGGATCTCTATGCGTACGCTGCTCACTTGCCAGCGCAGCACATCCAACAGCTAAGCGCATCATGGAAGGGCCGATTGCAGTCTTGGCCCTCCAAAGATGCTCGGCCAATCTTGAGCGACTTGAAGGCAATGTACACGCATTTGAACTTGCTCAGGTTGGCATTGCGCTTCGATACGCAAAGGGACGCGCCTGCGGAGGATGGGGACCTCGAGACGCTGCAGAGCTTGAGCACGTGGTGCTTGGCAGGCTACGACTCTGCTTTGCAGCTGGGCAAAGACGTGGCCACGACAGAGATGCAGCCGGCAGACGAGTACATTTACCTGTACGCTCAAGTCCTTCTTCGCGCAGCGCCGCCTCGCACGCCCGATGCATCCAGCGCGGCGGCAAGGGCCCCTGCCCCATCCGCCGCGAGCATCCTGCATCTTCTGGCCCTTCTTGCCCGCTCTCTCGAAGCGAGTCCCAAATCGTACAAGTTGCGCATCCTCTTCGTCTTGCTGCATCGACTGCTAGGAGCAGACGCGCTTGCCGAAGAGGCCGCTGATCAGATAGGAATCAAGGGTGTGCAATTAGACACGCTCGGCTGGGTGTTCCAGAGGCGTTTGAATGTACCGCTTGGCCAAGTCGCCAGGGCGGGCGACAAGGAGCAGGAAAGGGTCAAGCGAAGCAAAGTCTACGCTAGGATCTCGGAGCTCTACAAGGAGAACAAGAAGGATGTGAGTGTGTAGGCGCAGGAAGCGCTCGATCGGATCACAGATGCACGGGAGCACTTTGCGCGCACAATTTGACACCCATTGCGCGGCACACAGCTTCCAAAAATGATCGCCTCTACGATAGAAAATGGGACGTGGTCGAGGACAGAAGAATTTGTGGATTTCAGCGAGCGCTTAGAGAGGTCCATCTCGCGTTGTCTATTCGAAATGGAGCGGATCCGAGCAGGTGGCCTCGACCACGTCGAGGTGGACAGGGTGCTCAAAGACGTGCAAGGCTGGATCGAAGGTGAGCAGCCAAAACATTCAGGAGCCCGCCCGCCCGCCGACTTCTGAAAGCGAAGCTCACCATGCGCCGTCGGCATTCGGCACTCCGCGCTCTTCAGACGGTCTTCACGACCAGAGAGACTTTGACATTTTGCCTGCGCATACCTCTGAACCGATCTGGGACACCATCTCCGCTGCCAGGACGTGCGGAGCAGCAAAGTCCAATCCAGGCGTGAGTGACGACGACGAAGCATGTCGCGTTTGCACGTTTTGACCCTTTTGTTTTTGGACTCTTCTATCAGGTATCCTACGTCAAAGCCTTCGCACACTTCTGCGCGATAACAAACAGCGCCATCCATGCCGATTCAGAACGGGTAGAGTTGGCAGAATTGACCTCCGCCGAGAGGGGGCTAGTCGAATTGGTCAATGTCTCGCGTACCGGCACGGCCGGCGAGATTGGGCAACAGCTGGACAGCTTCCTACGAGGTAAGGCTCTGGCGCTGGTCTCGCGCTCTCCTACCTCGCTCATGCCATCCCGGCCATCTGCAGATCGAAATGCAGAGGTGCTCACTGCTTCGTTGCCATGCCAATTGCTTCATAATCTGGCAATTTTGCAGGAGGTGAGGTCTGCGTCTTATCTTGCAATCCTCATCGAGACGGCGCTGACGACTTCTCGACCCCGCTTGTCGCGCCAGGCTCTTCAAGCACTCCACTCCATCAAGTCCTCCAATACAGATTTGGTGGCCGTCCTGCAAGGCGAGGCTATCAAAGGCCTGCTGCGCGAATTACAAGCAAGCGCTTCAGAGACTGCCCCGCGACTTTCGAGCGAGATTCTGCGAGCCTCTGATCTCGAAGGCTCAGAGCCGCTGGCGCCCACTGCGGCGCCACACTTCGACAGGGTGAAAGCAAACGCGCATATAGCCTTCGAGCAGGCCTTGGACTACCTTGTTGAGAGTGTGCAAGAGCACATCGACAGATGATCTGCGCAATGCCATCCTTTCAAATCGCTCCTAAGTCCTATCGCTGTGCCGCGACTCTCGAGATGGTCTTGCATGAAGAGACTGCCATGCCTCATCCGCGCGCGCTGTGTTGCACAAGTGAGGGTGTGTCTTAATTCGGCGGCGATGCGAGCACGTCGACCCTGCCTGGCGAAGAGAAGCCATGCTTTTCGGCGCTCGCGGGCTGCTCAGCTCGAATCTTCTCCGTCAAGTCGTGCTCTTCCTCCACCACGCCTTGCTCCTCCTCCTCCAATCCACATGTGCCTCCCAAATCATTCTCATCCTCCACGAGAACCCCGCCAGCGCTCCTCATTTTTCCCCAAGCCATCTCCGAAATTTCCAGATTCTGCGCCAGCGAGACGGCACGGACGATGCGAGCTTGATGGGTCGAGTGAAGCTGCGACCGGAGCTTGGATGCGATAAAGGTTTCAAGGGATGAGAGCGGATAAGCAGAAGGTAAAAGGGCCAGGACTTTGGGCAGGGGAAAATAACGCGATTGGGTGTTGAGGAGATGAGAAGTTGGGATGAGGAGGTCCTTGTCCACCCCTCGGGCCGATCTGTACGAAGAAACGGTTGGGCAAGCTAGCGTTAATTGCCCGGACGATGTGCGCACCACGCTCCCCCAACGGCTGCCACTTACTCGTGCCCGGCTATATAAATGTCCAGAAGACTCTCGAAAAGCCTGGCTCGCGTTTTCGCGTGCAGCGCTGCCTTTTTCTTGCTCTTCTTCGTCTGCTCCACCTTGCCCACATACATGTCCGCTCCTGGAACTTCGGATCGGAGAAATTCAGCGAGCGAAGGGGATATGACCTTGCCTGCTTGAGCGCAGTAGGCCTCTGCAGAGTGAACGTCGCGCAGCTCGAGAGCAAGAATCCGCAAAGCGTGCGCGTGCTCTAAGACCTGAAGAGTGACACGTGCCGAGCGACACATGTCAGCAGACGCTTCAGCACGCCCAGGTTTTCAGAGGGGCGCAACTCACTTTGCCTAGTAGAATTGCACGCTCGAAAGCTGCCCAGTGCTGTCCCTGGAGCTTATTCAAGACGGCACGCGCATCGTCCATCTCAAAGGTTTGCAGTAGCAAGATCAGCTTGATCCTGGCTTCGTATGCGTTTACAGACTGATCTCGCTTCCCAGCGTCCGTCTCGATAAAAGGCGCGCCGCCGCCTGCCGGGATCGAGGATTTTTTGGCGCGTAGGACCAGATGCGCAGCAAATGACTCGGCGTAGTTCCCGGAGATGTATTCGTGTGCTGCGGTAGGTGAGGCGTGCGTTGAGAAGTGTGCGAGTGCTTCTTGAGATGTGCCAACAGGTAACAAACTCACCCACATCTTCCATGTCCATCTTTGCCCGTTCATCAGGCACAATGCTTCGTAGGAGCACGTCTACGATCTCCGACCGGAGATGCAAACTCTGGCGAGAGAGAATGCAGTGTATGTAAATTCCAGGCGCAGTACAGATTTCTTCGAGAACGGCCCACGCACGACTCCGCACAGGCACACCTTCTCGGCACTCGTCCCATACCTGCGCCACTCACCTCGCCAGCTTCTTCACGCAATACTGCATGCTCCAAGAATGCAAGCACAGCATCAGGATGATGTTCTCGAAGCTCTTTCAGCGTCCGCTCATCGTCTCCCTCCCTCTTGCTTGTCAGGTCGACCGTATCCGCTTCTGCTAGCCCGCTCGCTCGACCGCGTCGGTCCGCCGAGGTCAAGAGCTGCGAAAAGACCACAAAGGCAGCGAAGCAGGTTAGAATGATGCAGTTCCGACGTGTGAGAAGCAAGGACGCACCTTGATCCCCGCATCAGAATCCCACCTGATCAGTCTGACTCCGATATCCCTCTTCCACTCCGACTCTTGCTCTCCATCCGCTTGCTCTCCATCCGCTTGCTCGTCGTCCTGCGCCACATCCTCGTGGAGAAGCCTTACAATCTCTCGAACTTGCTCTTCCACCGGTGGCGGCCCTGGCGTCCTGACCGGAGCATCCGCGTCAGCGTGCGTCCCATCTCGCGCTAGTGACCCCGTGGCATCGATGGCATTAGGCGCGAACCGGTCTGCTTTGACTCCTTCCAGCAATTCCAACCTAAGCTGTATGATGCGCTTCTTCTTCTCTCGTTCCTGGCGTGCATCTTGGCTCTGTCGACGGTTCCAAATCACGAGCAGAGCGGACCACATACCCAGACCTTGCAGCGTCTCTTCGAGGACTTGCCAATCGCACGAGCTTTCATCAGAATGCACAAGCGCCAAGAAAGATCTCAGCGCCTGCTCCAGAGCCGGGTCAGAGGGGGAAGAAGAGAGAGGGAAGAGCGAAAGACGACGAAGAAGCAGCTGACCTAGGATCGTATCCCTTGCTGTGGCTAATGACGCCGATGTCGAGCGTGTAGCTCCATTTTGTGTAATAACTTGGCGCTGGCGTTGAGCTTGAAGCAAACGCACTAGGAGCTCTTCGAACCTCCGTTCCAAGAGTTGAGCCAAATGCGCAAAAGGTTGCGCGCTTGATAATTCCTCCTCTAAAATCGGCGGACAATAGTTGGTCTGCAGGTTGCTGCGTATCAGGGCTCGGAGAGAGCTTCGCGCTTGGAGCTTGGCGTCGTTCTGAATCAAAGACGTCGCTGGGTCCGTTTGCGGAGATGGGACGAGGGAAACAAAGTCGGTGTGATCTAGCATGCCAACCAGTTCGAGTGGATCCACCCCGCTCAAGTCCAAGTACGTCTCCGCTCTCGCAAACTCGACGTTGATCAGAAAGTGGGCCGCAAGCTCTCGCGATGCCCGCAGCAGAGTGCCATTGGATCGTACTTGCGGCGGACCGGACACGCTCGAACAGTGTTGAATCAGCTCTTCGAGCTTCTTCCAGCTTTCCCGACGGATCAGATCATTTACGACTTGAGACAAGGTGGGACGTGTCACGTGCTCCAGCCCATCCTTGTAAAGCAGCAACACGTGCGGTACGCCCATTCCCTGTTGCTCCTCTTGCACTCCCTTGCTGTCCAGTAAGTGCTCTTCACCGTGCATGCCTCTCAGATGCAGGCCCAACTGCTGGCCCACAAACACCCCGCTCAATCCTCTTGGCTCATCGAGCTCTTCCGGTGCAGCTCTTCTTCTCCTCTGCGCATCCTCAGCAGATCTCCTCGTCACGCATCCTCTCCACACTCTTCTGATCTCCTCACCGGACGTCGCTCCAGCTGCTAATTGATGAATCTCCAGATGATCGTCCCTGAGCAGACTGTACAGCGTCGCATCGCCGGACAACGATAGTGCGCGCGGATGGGATGCCCATTCCAGTAGCTTTGGACGTACTTCTCCATCGCTGCCCACAAACACACCGAGCGTACCCGTTGGTGCGTAGGAAGTGAGAAGAAACTCGCACGCCGTTTGTCCGTTTCGGTCTGTGGTGGGAACGACGACGATGCTGGGACGTTCCTTTGGGCTCGGCCTGTCGCTGGCTTGAGAGATGGGAAGACCCAATTGTGCGATGTTGCTGTTGCCATTCTCCTGCCCGTTGCCAGAAGAAGCGGGAGTGATGGACATGTCCATCAATACGTACGTGCTCGTATTTGCCAGCAGAAGCTTATCCTGCCATCTTTTTGCCAGCACCGCTCCACCGGGAGGCAGGGCCAGTTCTTTCAGCTGCCTATAGCCGCGCGAGGAGAGGAGGAGCGGCAAGACGCTCTTGCGCTTGATCAGCGCGATCCGCACCAGTCCGCCGTTGCCCTGTGCAGGCTCTGTAGCAGAGTCACTGCTACCACTGATGAGCTCGAGCTGCGCCTCATCGGGCGCAAATGTGACCACCCCGCTGATTCGGTGGAAGGATGGCGCGCTTGAGAGATCCGTGCAACGCAAGAAGTGCAGATTAGACTCGACCAGCACGAGCAGGAGCGATGCGCCAGCCAGGTTGACGGGCAGGATCTTCTCCACTGGCTTGTTGCTGCTGGACAAGTCGACACTGTGCGTCTCGGTTAGCTGTGCTTGCGTGCTGCTGTTGCTGTTGCTGCTGCTGCTGCTGCTGCTGCTGCTGCTGCCGCCGCCGCCGCTGCTTCCACTCGCACTCGCGAATGGCACATATCGACGCAGCGTTCCGTCAGAGAAGCCGACGAAGAGGGCGTCGCCAAGCACCTCGCCGCACCGCACCACCGGCTGCTTGTTGACTGTGCTCGAGCTCGTTCGAGCAGTCGCAGTCGCAGTCGCAGTCGCAGTCGAGGAGGAGGGGGGAAATGCAGCAGAACCGTAGACAGCTACGCTGCCCACGTACGGCTCGAACAGCTCAGCAGACGTTGTGCTGGATGCCATGAGCGCACTGTGCAGGTCGTCGCCCATCTTGACCAATCGTTGCGCTGCAGCTGCGAGAAGAGAGGATGATGGGCGCGCGGATACAAAGCCAGCGCCGCTTTCCGATCCACTCACCACTGCTTTGACAAGTCTCGAGCTTTGGCGGAGCAGCACTCCTGTCCCAGAGGCAGGCCAAGCCGCGCGTGCGAGTGCGAGTGCGAGTGCGAGTGCGAGTGCGAGTGCGAGTGCGAGTGCGAGTGCGAGTGCGAGTGCGAGTGCGAAGTGAGTGCCAGTGAATCGTGTGAGCGGGCGTGGTCGCTGACCTTCCCAACGCACCACTGTGTGGTCAGGACGAGAGAATGATGAATGAATCGTGAATGTGAATGTGCACGCGCATGTCAGGCTCGATCCCGCCAAAGGATGGTGAAGACAAATCACAATCGACCACTCGTGACTCACACTCACGACTTGACGAGCGCATACACTCACGACTCCCACACTCAGCAGCATGCACATGATCAATCACACGAATCACGAATCAAGAATCTCGTGAATCTTGAACGTGAACGTGATGCACGAAATGAATACTCAAGACTCACGACGCTTATCTTGACTCTTGACTCTTGACTCTTGACTTAATTGACTTAATTCATAATTGATGCCTCGACATTCAATTTGAATCAGTCGAGTGAATATTCAAATTCACGATCATTCAACATTGAAGATTCAATCCATTCTTGATTGGTGATTGCCGCGTTGCTCTTCTACCTTGTGCGCGCATGGCCGCGCGGTGAATCGGAGATTCGTGCGTGGCACGTGACTGCGCCCTCCCATCCCTGCCCGTCAACGGCGCGCGCCAGCATCTCTGATGCATCTCTGCCGATGACCAATTTTCGACCCTCTGCTGCTGCTTAGCAAAAGTCACGAGTCAGAGTAGATAGTTTCCAGATCAATACGATGATGCGATTTCTCTCTCCCCAAAATTTGTGCATCGTCGTCCTGCTTCATTGAAGCCACTCAGCGCCGAAAGTCGTCAAAAGGGACACATTTGTAATGCACGCTGGCACTTTAGGGAATGTGCGGGTCGACCGTCAAATCAACCGGGCCCGCAGCATCTCTCAAGCCTTCTATCGACGCTGACAAGACGCGCTCGAGCATTTCGACTTCCAGTTCAGTGCGAACAATTTTGGCAGATGTTGTACAGAAGGATTTGGTGCGCCCGTCAAAAAATTATCTGACGACAGCACTTTGCATGGTGGACCATTGGAGCAGGAGCAGGCGGGGGTCCAGATGGTCCCTGGTGGTAGGTAGGTGGTGCGGGTACACGCGACGGACTGACGGGTATACGGGATGCCTCTTGTCACGTGTCGTAGTGCTTAGTTCAAGAGTTACGGCTCCGCATTCTACATTTTCGATTCGTGATTTCAAGATTCACATTTTTGATTCAAAAATGCATCCAATCAGAATCGGACTTGCGTGTATCGGGTATTGGAGCCTCAAAATAGGATGCCCTCGTCACCACCCATCCTTGCGCAAGACACGTATACCATGGCGCTACACCGATGGCGCGCTCGAGTCGTCAGCTCGGACGTGCGATCAAGAGGGGTCCAGGCAAGCCGACACAAATCCAAATGGTGAGTCGAATGCGTGAGGACTTGTGAATTATAAGGGACAAAATGCGCGGGTGAAAGGCGGGGATTAGACGAAGCTTTCGTTGCGGGGCAGAGTCGTTACATGAGACGCAGAAAGAGATGCAGTGTGGGAGGAGGGGTGGTGGGGAGTAAAGATGTGGCGAAGCGTCCCTCGGGAGGCACAGTGAGCTTGTGACTCGATCGCCGAGAGTGAGAGGCGGGTACTAGTTGATGGGAAGGGCAGAGCAGCCGAGGTTGATCAGGCCATTCTGGGTGACATTTTGGCAGCATCTGTTGCAGAGGCGAGGGGAGGAGCACAAAATTACAGAAGAGACATTAGCAACGGTTCAGAAGCAGGGGCAAGAAGGGGTGAGACCTTTGGCCGGTTCAGGGCGGCTCAGGCTTCTGTTCCCCACTCACACTGGCGTGTTCTTGCACGTGTTGGTCAGGGAAGCGGCACCGCCAATGACGTTGATGGGCAGGTTTACGCAGTTGATACCCACGTCGCCCAGCACCTGCTGTACGCCCAAGGCGGAGATGAGCGTGTCGGCCTTGTCTCCGCTCAGCGTTTGGTCGCAGCACTGAGCCTTGCCCTGGCTGCACGGTCCAGAGGCCTGGATGATGTCTCCACTTCCGGAATTTCCACCGTTACCGTTGGGCTGAGCAGCAGCCACATTGGTAGCGGGTCTAGGTTCAGGGTTGGGCTCCGCAGCTACGGCTTTCTGCTTGCCCGTCAAGTCTTTTTGAGCATCCTTGACCAGATTGGTGATGCGAGAGTTGGCCTCCTTGCCAAAGCTTTCCACTTGCGACTTGGCGTCGCCTCCCTTCTTTTGAAGGCGGCCAGGAAGCTTTTGTAGACGCTTGGCGCCCGACTTTACTTCTTTGGGCATCGCGCCTCGTACCGCTCCATCGACGGCCTCCGCATCAGAGTGCACCTTTTGTGCCAAAAGGTTGATGCCCGTCTGGTCCGCAATGTAGTTGAGAGCGGCTTGAGGGATGGACGCTACGTTGGTGATGCTCGTGATGGGGTTGCCTTGAGCCTCGGCAGGAGACGTAGCCACGGCGAGAGCCGCAGCTACGATGAGAGGAGAGAGTCGGAGTAGCTAAAGAGTGCAATGTGGGCACAGTCAGCGGAAGCAGATCCCGCCAAGGTCGACGAGGAGACTCACTTGCATGTTGATGCGTGGTTGTCAGAGAGTGTATGAGGAGATGGGGGGCGGAAAATGGAGGCGCGGAGGGATACTTACTTGCGTGCGAGTAGGAAGATAGATGCGAGAAAGCACTGCTTCAACACTTTTATACGAGCAAGCACATAGAGGCGCAAGAGTATCCGACAAGTGCAAACGGAGCTGCGAACCTGAGCTATCCAGAGTGTTGGTCGTCGGCATGGCTGCGCAATACTCAGGGGCGACGCTGCCTTGGCGACGAGCGCCCATCACCGCAGCATCTTGAATCTGGGCGCGCACATGTGCTGTTCTCGGCTCATCACCGACGCTCGCACAGCGAATGCGGGATTAAAGTTTCTTGGGGTTGAGCATCCAAGGAATGCGGTCGGCTATACACCCAATTTGCGTTCCAAGAAGCGAGCTGCTGCCTCCTTGTGATTACGTGCACTAGGCGCGCGTTGAAGGATCTTCTCAGCAAAAGCTCCAGGAAGACGATTTGCGTGTGCGATTCAGGAGCGAGAAGCAGCAGCGCGGAGAGCATGCCGCATCCCTCAGGCCATTCAATTACAACCAAGAATATGCGGGGGTTGGGTGCTTCAGACAGCAGCGGCGCGCACAGACCCGATGCGAAGGGTGTAGGTAGACTCGTGACTGCAACGAATCGACCGCACGGGCGCGAATCTATACGCGCTGATCTGGGTTTCCTGAAGCAGCCTAGCGTGAGAGCATAGGTCCGAATGGAGAAACGAAGGTGAGTGAGATCGAGGATCGAGGATCGAGGATCGAGGTGCCTCATATCGTGTTGGGATGTCACAAAGCTCTGGAACAGATGCAGCGAGCTAGATGAGAGGGGGGCGGGGGGCGCAGAGGATCAAGGCAGTCAGCTGGCGAGGTGGCCTGGCCTGGCCGTGCCGTGCCGTGCCAGCCAGGCCGTCGGATCGCACTCGCACTCGCACTCGCGAGCGACCCTTTTGTCGGGGCAATGAGCTAGCTGGGCGGCGTTGGGCGGGGGGCCCGCCTTTTTTGCTGGGCGTGGAATCGTGCTGAGTGTCGGAGTGCCGCCCGCGCACTGCGCGCTGGGCGAGCGGAGATGCAAAGCGCGTGCCTCCGATTCGCGCTAGTGCGCGCGTCTGGCGACTCGAGCTCCTCGACGCGCACGCGTCCGTCCGCGTGTGGCATTCGATTCGGCCACTTGACTCGATCGTGACATTCAAATTCACGATTCGTCATTCTTGATTTGATTCACATTCATTTCAGGATGTTGATTCAAGATTGTGGGATTTGCACGGTGGCTGGCTATTGTGCCTGCTTCGAGCTTCAACAGGCGCCCCATGTCTCCGCAGCCCTACAAACTAAGGGCACGCGCTGCCGTCTGCTGCTGCTGCTGCTGCTGCTGCTGAATACGATCCACAACTCACACTGACGAGATTGACAGCCAAGTCGTTGGATTGCACGCTTCGCCTGTCAATACAACGATCCGTTGACTTGACGTGCAGCACGGCTGGCTGGCTGGCTATCCAACGTTGCTCCTGCGCATGCGGCAAGCGTTTTGCCCGATGTCCGCGACCGCTTCGTGGCCGTGGAGGTCGGCTTGCCGCGATTCACTTCATTCGCGACTGTCGCTATGCAGCAGCGGTGCGCCCAGAGATGTACCGTAGTGGGCTGATGCGGTCGTCACTGAATCGTGTTCAGGGCTTGACTGCCCGAATCCGCACGCAATGGGCTCTTTAGCGCGTATCGGCAACCACTCACTACTCACCGATGTCGAACAGTACCATTGCGATACGTGTCGCGCTCCGACGATCTGATCCGTGAATCGAACTTAGAGGCGGACGGCGTCTTTGTCTGCCTTTGGCCCTATCAGACACCGCTTCGAGATCGCGAGGTGCCAAATTCGGCATCAGCGGGGCGCACGACGCAGGAAAGCTGACAGCCTCGGCGATTTGTTCCAGTGCGGAATGCGAAGAGATCAGAGGAAGCTCACGCAAGCGGGGGGGGGGGGGGGGG
>NW_020290160.1:0-20268 GCF_003144195.1 Ceraceosorus guamensis | reverse complement strand
CCCCCCCCTTCTACTCACACGTGACCGACAATGGGACCGTAAATGCCAGCATCGTTCGTCTCCTGCTTGACGCGCTTGACCAGTTGCGGCAATTTGGAAATGGGCACGCACACATCCGTAGTCCAGCACCTCTTGCCCTCTCCCGCAAACTCCAAAGCGGCCCAAAGCGCCTGCTTCCTAGCGCTCCACAACTCCTCCATCTCTGCTTCTTTGCGCGCAAATCGAACAGCTCCTCGATTCGCTCCGTAACTGGACGCGACGATGCTCAACAGCCTCTCATCCTCTGTCCTGTGCGCATCTGTACCTGCGAATTTGACAAAGAGCGTAGGTTCCAGAGGATGATGCGGTGCTGCTGCGGCTTGCTGCTCGTCGTCGTCGTCGTCATCGTCGTCGTCGGCATTGATGGCTCGAATCATCGCTTCGTCCAGCAGCTCGACGCACTGCACATTAGCACCGGTATTGAGCAGCGCATGAGCAGCCGAAACGGCATTCTCCACGCTAGGAAAAGGGACGCAAGCAACGCTGATGGGCAGCAGCGGTGCCAAGCGCAGCGTAGCGCCCACGATCAATCCCAACGTCCCTTCGCTGCCCAGGAACAATTTGGTCAGATCCGGTCCTGCGCTGGATTTGCGAGCTCGACTTCGCGTCCGGATCACCTCGCCAGATGCCAGCACCACGTCCAGGGAGAGCACATAGTCGCCCTTCATCGTGCCGTATCGCACCGCATTCGTACCGCTGCCCCCCGATGCGCACATTCCACCGATCTGAGCGCCAGGTCCCGGATCCACGGGAAAAAAGAGCTGCAAACCGAGCGATTTGAGGTGCGCATTCAGATCTTCGTATCTGAGCGAGTAGGGAAAAGCGCGATGGATGGGAGTGGGGGGTGGGGGGGGGGGGGGAAATGGCATGAGTGTACGAGTTGGCGCGCTTGCGCGAATCCTTTCGCTGGCTCGCTCGCTCGCGCACCCGCGACTGCCAAGGCTATGCTCAAAGACTGACCTGAGACCAGGCTGCACATGAACATCGCCATCCTCCGCATTCACGCTGATCACGCTCGCCATGTCCCTCCAATCGACGCAGACAGCACCTTGCAGAGCAGCGTGGGCTTCCAAGGATGTTCCTCCAGCATAAGGAACGATGGGCGTGCGGGTATGGGAGCAAATGCGCACCACATCCACCACATCCTCCACGCTTGCAGGGTAGATGATGGCCAAGGGCGGTGCGGCTGGGTGGTAAGACCATGGACTTGCGCCGTGCACCTCCAAATCCTCCACCTTTGTCGACATTTGCTTGCCGAATCGTCCACGCAATCTGGCTATGCAGGATGCTGATGCTGATGCTGATGCCGATGCCTGATGCCGATGCCGATGCTCATGCTCACGCTCACGCTCATGCTCCTCCATCCGAGCATCCCTATCGGCAAACACCTTTTCTCGATTGAAGGCGACGTAGCACACACCGAAGAGCGCAGCGGTGGACGAGAGACCTTGCAAGAGACGAGGTGCATCTTGTTGCTGTTGCTGCTGTTGCTGCTGATGCTGCTTCTTGTCGCCGCGGTCCTGCCCGCCGCGTTGCTGCTCGCCTTGATGCTCATCGCGCAACACAGACGAGCTGCTCAACCAGCGCGCCTGCGGAGATCTTCTCGCTGATGCTGATGCTGCTGCTGATGTCGATGCCAGCACAGCGTGAGCGAGGCGTGGTGGAAGTGCGAATCTGCTTGTTGCGCATGCTGCTGGCGCAATAATCAGCTGATGTGCGATGCTGCTGGAAGAGGTTGATGTTGGGCGCATGATGCATCTGCACTCGGGGTGCGGCGACGCGTTACGTGATGTGGGGCGTCACGTGCTGAATCAAATGACGAATCAAGATATGAAGTTGTGAGTGTAGGGATGATGATGATGATGATGATGATGATGATGATGACGATGATGACGCTGCTGCATGCTCCTGCTGCTGATCCAGAAGGCGCGAGTCGCGAGTGCGCGCACAGCTTAGCCCGCCTGGTCAAGACTCACGTACGCGCTCAGGCAAGTCGTGATGAGTCTTGAGTCCTGTGGGGCCATCCATCATGCGCGTCCCGATCGCGCCGTCACGTGAACGTGCTCGAGCCATTGCGTGCAACTCAAGACTAACGACTCACGACTCACGACTCACGACTCACGACTCACGACTTGCGACTTTGCACATCTGCTGCTTCCACCTCGCCCTTTCCCACCCAACTCCCTGGCCCTGTCCCCCTCACCCCACTGCACACGCTGACATGCAAGCAAGCATGCCCATGCCCATGCCATCGCCATCCTTTCAAACATGGCACAAGCGCGGTGCTATACTGCTAGCCTTTTGGACCGCCGTGGTGCTCTCCCTTCCAGCATGGTGGTACCTCACCAGCATCCAGCGACTGGCTCTGCCTCAAGAGCGCGTGCAGCATTGGGTGCAAAGGGGTCATTGTCCCATTCGCATCCCGCTTCGCATTGTCGTGGAGGTGGGCGTGGAAGTGTCGGGTGCAGCGGGGCAGACTCCAACTGCATCTGCATCTGCGCTCCATGGATTGCGGCATGAGCTGGAGTCGCTCTTGCACTCGACGCGCACCCCTACGCCCAATTGCGAGCAGGTGATGGAAGTGCAAGTGGTTGGAGAAGGAGCGCGAGCGCACATCACCGATGAGCACGGCAGCGCACAGCTCATCACCTTGTCGCTCTCTGCCAGCGCACCGCTCAGCCTCGCCAACGACGTTGCATCCCACTCCTCCTCCTCCTCCTCCTCCTCTTCCTCCTCCTCCGCCAGCATCGCTGATCAAGCGCACGCCATCCATCAAGCCATTTGCAAGTTGCTGCAGCTCGAAGCGATCCCCACCTCCATCTCTGCCCGCGAGATCCCTTACTCTCGCAGAGTGCGAACAGTCTGGCACTTGCTCAACGAAGACGCTTCCGTCAGCCGAGCCAGCAATCATACGCGCTACTCGGGCGTGAGAGGGTGGGATGCGCAGGCTCTCAATCATGCCCTCATCCGACACATCGGTCCCATTGCCCATCATCTCGACGCTATTCACGATGTCGCTACGGAATCGCAAGTCAAGTGGCACGCACCTCTAGACTTTCAGCCCGTCGAGATGCACGTGCCTGGCGAGAGCGTGCCAGAGGTGCTGGAAAGCGTGCCACAGCGGCAGAAACAGGAGGGCGACCAGAGCGCAGATGATGCGGTGACGCGCGATGCGAGCACGCAAGAGGATGCGTCAGAGGCGCGTGTTAGCGATGAGCCGGCTGATGCGGAATCATTTCCGAGCGAGGAGCAGCAGCTCGCGACCGGCATTGCGCTTCCGGAGCTTCCGCAGCCAAAGAAGGTGCATCTGATCACCCCGGATGATCTGACCGTCTTTGTCAATAGCGCCGCCTGGGGTCTATCATCGCCCTCACCGGCGGGCGAGTACGAGTTTCCAAGGGCTCCGTGGACCACCAAGCGTTTGGATGAGGCGGAAGAACATGCATGGGGCTCCGAGGAGTTGGAAGAAGAGAGGACGCTTCATTTCGTCCTTTTTGTTGCTGCGCCTCATCATCGACCGCTGCTCATCCAGACCCACAACTCAACGGCAGCAGCAGCTTCCAACTCTAGCGGGTTCTTGGTACCTCAATGGGGAGGCGTCTTTCTGCACAACATTGCAGAGGTGCAGGCGGCTTCAAATGTTGGGGATGCGCTGGCACCCGCGCTAGGCTCCGACGATCTGGACCCAGCTATGCGCGTCTTTGCTTCCCAATTGAGAGCACTTTTGGGTTTGAGAATACCCGTCTCGCCCCGAGGTAGTACGCAAGGGCAGAGGGAAGCGCGCATAGCAGTAGCTCGTGACGCTCTGCTTCGAAGACGCATCGCAGAGACTGCGAGAGAGGCGGTCAGGACGTTGGATGGCATCATCAAGCTTACGGACAAGATTGAGAATCTGGGAATCGGACCGAGGGTCAGGGATGATGTGATGAGCGCATTGGATGCGTTGGATCAGGTGAGTCCAGCTGGGACAATACATCAGCGAGGCGCTCTTCCTTGGAGTGCCGCGTTGCCCCTGACACCAACGCCCCGCTGCCCCCCCCCCCCCCCCACTCTGCTTGGACGCAGCTCGAGACGGAATTACGATTGCAAGGTTCTTCTGCCGGATCGGCTTCCGAGCGGTTATCTCGGGCGCTATCGCACAGCAGACGAGCAGCGTCTCACGCTTCCAGAGCATTCTTCAATAGAGACATGCTAGCTCTGCTCTACTTTCCCGCAGAACACAAGTATGCCGTGTACACGCCATTATTCGGACCTGTCGCTGTACCCCTCTTGGTCGCTTTGGCTAGATTGGCAAAGGAGAGGCGGCGCAAAGCGAGAAGCAGCGCGGAAAAGGAAAGGGAGAGCATCAACAAAAGAAGGGAGCGGTGAAGCGTGCGAGAGTGGGGATGCTGCTTGCTGCTGCGTCAGCCAGCATGTGGCTCGCGCGCCGCCGCCGCGTCCCAAGCTTTCAGATGGGGCAGAACAGCAAAATCGTGCACTCCCCCCCTCGTCGGTTCATTCGTAGAGTCTAATTGTCACAACGTTTCATTCGCGATACTGCAAGCCGTTCTCGTGGTCGCATAGCATGCATGGCACGCATCGCACATCGTCCGTCACGGTGAGCCTGATCACAAGCAGATGAAGATCGTCGGTAAGGGTGATGATCTCTTGCAGCCAGTCGTGCGAGAGTGGAGGGATGGGGCAGAGGGGGGCCAAGGACCTGCCCAAAATGACAAGGCCATGTGCAGGTTTCTTCTCTTCTTGCCCCCGAACAGCCGCTCCGCCCCCGCAAGATTTCTTTTTTTTTTTTTTTTTTTCATCCCAATCTGCAGGCGACGGAAGGTAGTTGGCTGGCGATGACGTAAGAGGCTCGTTCGGCACCATCGACGAGGCAGCTAGCGGTCAAGTCTAAGAATGCGCCATCGAACACGCCCTGCTTGCCTGGTCCGCTTATGTTGGGCTCAGCAGAAGCGCCGTTGGCGTAGATTTCACAAGCAGCTTGGCGAGGGTGCGTGCGGTCCAGTGCGGAAAGATGGGTGGGTGAGGAGAAGGGGGGGGGGGGGGGGGGGGGGGGTAAGAGTAAGTTCGGACTCGGCTCGGGGAGGATCAGCTGGCTAGCTAGCTCGCCCATCATGAAGAAGGTGGTGCTGCGAAGCGAAAAGGGGGACCCCCGCCTCGGAACTCGATCGAGCAGACGGACCCCTCATCTGACGCCGTGTCCTCAGACAAGATTTCGAAAATTCCCTCCGAACGAAGCCGAACGAAGCGGTGGGAGCCTTTCTTTGTGTCTCCCACTTCACACTCACTGTCCCAGTAGCTAAGATCGCCCATGCTCTTTACGCATACGTTTTCTGTTCGGCGAAATCAAGTGCTTTGCCTTCGGTCAGCGGGCGCGTCGTTGGGGTCTCGCGAACGACGAGATCTGCTCCATACTCACTGGCAAGAGCGCTTGGTACGCTCACGAGCGCAAGCGCAAGCGCTACGACGACGAGAGAGATGGAGCAGCGCATGCTGGGTTCAAGTGACGACGAGATGTGTAGTGCAGCGTAAGGAAGGGGACTCGAAATTCAAATTGATGGGGGTGGTGGGAGCTTGGCGTCAAAGTCAAGAAGAAAGGAAAGAGTCTCGAGAGCTCGTCAAATACTCGTGGGGGCCTGGTCCAGCCACGGTCACATCTTTGTGCGCGATCGAGCATCCCTCAAACTTCGTAAAGGTAGCCTCGAGACGCAACGACACATTCGCGCGGGCGGCGGGCGCAGACCGAACAGCACGCCTTGCAGCGTTGCGTACCGAGTGTCGCAGGGGCCTCTCCATTCACCTAGCGGTGCGGACCGCTCCGTATCATCGGCGCCCGCGAATGGACCGCCGTGGCATATGCCTCTTGGGCAGGTGTTCAGGTGCCTCGGAGCCCACGAATAACTTTTGGAAAGGTGAACCGGAAGTAGACATCCGAGAATTTGAATTTGAAAGGTCCCCCGGGTGTGCCTGGAGACGGTGTTGTGTGCGATCCACGCACGGCACTCTTGTCTACTTTAAGCCGGAGCAAGACGAGCGATACGCGCATGCGTCGGTGTTGCAACGTCATTCCATTGCTTTTCTCGATTCCCTTATTTCCCTCGGTCGAGCACACAATTGAACAACTGCCCCAGCACGCGCATCCCGGGCCCTCGTTGTCTAGTGGTGCGTTTGCTTACCCAGAGACGCCACCCCTTGCGACTCTGAGTGACGAGCAGGTAATCAAGGAGGCGTGGGCGGGCAGATGATTTGCGGCAGCAAATTGCTGGCGACTACAAAGAACATTTCTTGCCCATGGATGATGCAGCTTGCGGTAAGGTCCAGCCACTTTGTACCAGCGACCTTGTGGCCTTGCAAACCTGGGCCTGACAGGTCGGCAGTCTTGGGTCGACCGTGCGCCTGATTTGCGCATGCATCTTGCCCACGATTTGTGCGGGATTGCAACAAGCGGAGGAAAAGTGGCAAAAAAGCAAGGATGGGGTGAGCGAGTCTTGGGGGCTGACACGTGGAAATGTGAGCTACGGTCGTGTCAGCTGCATCAGCCTCAAACCTCACCGTCCCAGCCTTTGACTTCATCAAGCGTTTCAGCACAGACGTTGTCTGGTAGGAGAAGAGGATGAAGACGATGGCGGCGTCAGCCTTGTCACAACAAAAGCTAGAGCCAGGGACCGACTATTCACGCGCAGCTACCACTCCAGTGCCGAGGCTGAGTGCCGACAACATGGCCAGAATGACTGTGGGTCGCATGTTGATGTGTGCAGGCATGCGAAGAGATGCCGTTGTGCTCAGCTGTAGCTAGGTAGCTAGAGACGCGGTGTTCGATGAGGCTACAGCGTGCGTACTTGGTCTTCGCACCTTTATATAGCTTTTAGGCGCTAGTCTCAAACAGCGTGGCGGACAAGAGCAGAGCTGCACCGAAGTACAAGAGGCGGTGAAAGTAGCCATCTGCGACGGAAGTGTTCATTCCAGAGTCGGGTCGGTACATGAACAAGGTCCCTTGTGGTCGCTGATCCCTCCTGGGCGGTCACTTGTGTGGACAGGCGGCGGAATAGATTGGGCGTTCGCAAAGGATCGCGCGCGCGCGCGCTCCAATCAGCGATTTGCGAATGAAAGCGGGCAAGTTACGGGATCGAAGTTGTGACCTTCTAGAATTATTTTGAATTGTCGAGCAGGCGCAAGCACTCACAATCCTGTTCGCCCCACGTCCCAATGCTATATAGTGTGACTACAGTCGTCATAGGCAGCATTCAAGTACCGACAAGACGACTTTTTGCATCGCGTCCTGAGACAAGGTTACCAAAAGCTTGCATTGACGTTCAACGCGCGCCCAAACAAAAGAGTGCCGCAGCGTGCGGTCAGAGCGTGAGTGAGCCTGTGGGTAAGCAGCACCACCGCGAAGCATTCACCATCGCGGACCTGTCGAGGTACGACGAAGGGAGTCGATCTACGCTCCACATGTGTTGTACGACTGACGCTTGCCTCTCGATTCTCTCTTTGGCTGGGTTCCAAGATAGCGAGCTCAGATGGATGATAGCTGCAGCTGGACACCCGAGCCCCCCCCCCCCCCCCCCCCCCCCCCCCCCCCCCCCCCCCCCCCCCCCCCCCCCCCGATTCATTCACTCACCATATTCGGCTCGGAATGGATTCTTCTCCTCCGTCGGAATGGGCAGTTTGCTCGGCTCCGGCGCGCGGAAGCGAAGATGTGCGAAAAAGTAAACAGGCTCCGCTCCGATCTACGCGCGACGTGCATAAATCAGCGCGTGCAATTAAGATGTATCCACGAGTCGAAGAGGGCTTTCTCGCTGTCGATCTGCTATAGCTGCAGATGGGACGGCCCAATTAAGCTGCATATATTCAAGATTCAAGATTCACATAGATGCGTTCATGCACAATCTTGCGGCCGCGGCGGCGATCTCGCATCGAGCGCTGCACAAATCGCATGGGCGACGGCGGGCATGCATGAGCCGAAAGCGGAGACGATGCGGTGCTGCGCATGCATGGTGGTTGTGCCGAGCAGATCCAGAGACTTTTGTATAAAGAGGGGTCAGATGTCGGCGGTGATTTCGATGGTCTCCCTCCCCCCCCCACCCCCCCACCCTTCTGCAATTTCCACTGTATTCGTGCAAGATGAAGTACGGACGCATTGCTGCGCTGCTTGTTCAAGCTGTGGCCTTGGCGACCGCCACACCAGCAGCCCATGTCGTCAACAGCTCAGCTCCCATCGGGACACTCCACATTTTTGGAGATTCGTGAGTGTTGTGCAAGTGCGGCGCAGGTGAGCTGCGTCCTCTGATGACGATCATTCCATGTTTATCTCGCAGCTACACCGACAGCTGCAACGTCTGGCACCTCCAGCACAGCGACACGCCCATCTTTCCCGGTTGCCCTCCTCCCGATGCCGGAAGAAGCACCGGCGCAAGAGCTTGGCCAGAGTACATTCGCATCGATCAAGGTCAGCGCGAGAGCAGCAGCACCAACGCTTCGAATCCATCGTCGCCCGGTGGCGATCCAATCGCAGGCAGCAAGCAGCAGCAGTGGCTTATCCGCAACTGGGCATTCAGCGGTGCTACGTGCGACAATGCGGCCTTTCCCTCTCAAGCTCCCTCGTGAGTAAGCACGCGTGGATTGGTCCAGTCTTTTCGCTCTGCTCCTCGCTGATCAGATGATCGCTCCGCTCGTAGAGTCGTCGATCAGCTTGCACTGCTTCAGTCCGGCTATGGAGCCGTGCCGCCCATCGGCAAGCCCAACGCCAAGGCGGACGTAGCCCTCTTCCTGATCGGCACGAACGATGTCATCCGACTAGCTTCGAAGGAGCGCGGTTTTGGCGGCTTGTTTCCCTACAATTCCAAAACCACGGTCGCGAGCGAGACGGCCTGCATTCGTGCTCGCATCGAGCTGCTGCATGAGCTCGGCTTGCGTCGCTTTATCTTAGTTGAAAATACGCCTCTGCAAAATACGCCGGTTTTTCGGCAGCTCAATGCGACTGCGGAAGGAGCAAAGTATACGCAAGCCAACAATGCAGAGCAAAAGAAGCTCGCCATGGTTTTGAACGCGCAGTGGAAAGGCAATGCAGTCATCGACATCTTTCCTGCTTATGCGCTCTTTGACGCCTACTACCGCAAGCCTGAAGAGTATGGCATCGCGAATGTGGACACGCCTTGTAATCACACTGCTGCTTGCACGACCAGTCTGTGGCAGGACAGTGAGTCTTGTTGTTACAGCTTCGAGCTGCAATGCACCAGCTAATGCTCCTCCATCTCCCTCCTGTAGCTCTTCATCCCGCTCCGCGTCCCTGGAAAATCTTTGCTCGCAAGTGAGTCGTCGGTGCAACTGAACGAGTACGTAATCTTGCTGATCATTGTCTGCTCTCGCAGACTGGTGCGCTTTGTGGCGGGTGTCCGCGGTGACGCTCTCATCAAGGGTGATGAAGGGGCTCAATAAAGGAGGTGCGAGGTGCAATCAACTCTCAGGGGCCTCTTGATGCTCGAGGCAGCGAATCAGTCCAAGCAACGCATGCACCTTTTCAAATGCATGTACAGAGATGTCTGCCTGCTTCATTAGCTCGATTCGGCATTCAGCAGAGAACTGATTCTCTCTTACCATAGGCTGATTCACGTTGCTATCGTGACCTTTTGCTGCGCTGCCAGGGTCCAGGTTGAGCCAATTGCGATGGGGCTCAACACAAAGGAACGACTGGTTTTCCATACTTGTCTGAGCAGTCTGAAGTCTCCTATGAGCTCAGAGCATCGCTGTGAATGTCAGTCGCGACGATGTGGGCCTGGAGTCTGCGAACTTCTCACGCTCAGGTCACGATGATGATGTATGTATTGAGGAAAGAGCGTGAGTGACGCGGTATGTACATGCATGATGGACGCGCATGCGCACGTGACAGATCTGCCGTCCTGCTGCAGCTGGAGGTTCACTCCAACGATCGATTGGACAGCCACGGTGAGCGCGTGTCAGCTCGTCTCGCCAAGCTTGACCCGAGGGATACTGACACTCGGCCTTTTTGCACGTCCTCAGGTGGCTGGGGATCTCGGGTTTGGCGCCGCCTAAAGCAGAAGGGTCGCTATGCCGTCATCTCGAGGGCGGAGGCTGCAAAGTATGGCACGGCGAATATTGCACGTGACATGCTCGTGCATGCATGCATGAGGTGCATAGCCCACAGACGACATTCATCAGACTATCCCATATCCAAGCAATCCAAATCACTTGACTGAATGTGAGATGAGGTTACATTCTCTCAGTGTCAAAGCGATTACGGTGTTGTCATGACCAAGAGCCTGATCACGCTAGAGTGAGGTACAGACATTCGCATGACTGAGCGTAGTCGTCGCCCGTGTTTCGGATCAGATATTCGCTGAACGTGTGACGAGATTGAGAGTTGACGGCGATGATCACCTGACGGAGTGATTGGCATCACTGATCTGCCACCTTCATGAAGCCAGTCACAGTGCGCTTGCGGCTGCACGCAGTCATCAGAATGTCAGTCTTTCGGCCTCGCTCACCAAAGCCCAATAGGCAAACCAGCAGACTGGACTGACTCACCACTGCTGGTCGGTCCTGATTTGGATGCACGACGCGCGCGCGCGTGCATGGAGGAACCGGTCCCCTCGGGGAGGTGGGGGCCATGAGACCTAGACCGCGGGTCTGGCCGTGCAACCAACCTAGCGCGGTGGCTTGCAGCAAGCGCGCACCGCGAACAGCGTTCGAGGCTCGAAAAGTTGAGAGAGCCTGCTTGCTTCGTGTCTTTTCCGCTCGTATCGTATCGTGTGACTAGTCAACAATGGCAAGACAAATCAGGGGGCGGAAAGCATTCGGTGGGCCCAGCATCCCCTCTGTGGGCAGCGCTCCCGTCGATCGGGGACAAAGCGTCACAGAATGCGGATGTTCAGATTCTTTGCATCGATGCGCTATCACTTGCGATACAATGAGCCTGGATTCACGCGTTGGAATGGGGGCCACTCGCGACTTTGTGGTGATGTCCGCAAAGCATAAAGACTCGACGGTTGTTCAAGATCTGCCCACTGTCAGCCAGAACTCTGCACTCCTACTCATCCATTTGCGCTTTCTTTCTTTGGTCGTAGCTCCCAACGTCCACACCCATATCGCAGTAAGGATGCAGCGTCCCGCCTACCACCTGACCTCATCCAGCGACTCTGGCATGCTCAAGTACAATGCCGCCCCAGCACAGCCGCCTGACACACGGGGTCGACCGCTGCGCGCCATCTTTTGGGTCTTGTTCAAAGGCCTCGCAGTCCTTATCGCGCTCCTCGCTCCGCTTTGTGTGCTGTTTTGGTACATCTTCAAAGCTCACCAGGCGATCCGCGTTGGTCTCTACATCTACACCACCGCGCCCGTACACGAGCTCTTGACGATCAGTCAAGTCACCAGCAAGATAGCTGAAAAGGTTGTTGCTCCAGGTGAGCGGCACAGAGGCGCACGTTCGTATGGAGTAGCTTTACTCACAGTGAGCCTCCCCGTGTCCTCAGCAATGGCGGTCTTTGGATACTTGTGCGCCGCAAGCTGGCTGCGACGTAGCGAACTCAACGGTACATATTCCAACAGCACTCTTCCGACACCCCTGCAGTGAGTAGTGCAGCGATCAACCCACACGTCTGATCTCCTCAACTCATTTAGACCCAACATCTCACAACGCTCTCAGACTCGGCATCGTTCAGACCGCTCTCGGTTCTGCCAACTTTTTCGCCCTCTCCGACGGCATCAAGTACCTGCTCGGTAAAAGCGGCCACGCCAGACGTCCAAAGATGCCTGCTTTTGTCTCTGCCGCCGTCATTTTGCTCTGCTGGCTCTTGACTCTCGAAGTGTTGGCTTTCTTTGCCGACTTTGCATTCCATCAAACGACTGTCAACTCCAAGGTCTGGCTGCCTCCCACACCCGCTCAAATGCAAGCCGAAACGCGCGCAAAAAGCCTCATCGCAACGCCGCCACTCGATTGGACAGTGGATCCTCTGTCGGTCACAGCGTCAGTGAATGACACTGCCAATGCCTATGGGGCACAGGCCGACTCTACCATTTCTAGCATGCTTCTGGGTCGACGGGTCAACGAAACATACTGTGCCTCGTGGAACGCTTACTTCAATGACTTTTCGAGCTCTGAAGCAAAGAACAGCTGCGGCTACTACAAGTGAGTCCACGGGCGCGTCTGTGCTCATCCGGTTAGCGCTTGCTGATATTCGACGTCTCACAACCGTGGCGAATCAGCGGTGCTGCATCGGGCAACCTTGTCATTTGGGCACCAAAAGGGCAAAAAGCATTTGCCAACTCATCCACCACCCATGCTGTTGCCTGGACCGACGACACGCACTCCATCATGGTAGCCCCGAACCAGCCCGCCTTTTCATACTCTGCAACTGCGCCAGGCATCAAGGCTACGTGCGCCAGTATCACGAGGGAGTGTACCCAATGCGCCGGCGATGGCACGGGGACTTCGTACTGCGGGCCACTATCTGGCGTTGATCTTAGATGCAATGGACCGCACCAGTACAATGGAACGGCAGAAGCAACAGGTTGGCTGGACGCTGCCGGCAACGTTCAGATCGACAGCAACGTACCTTTCACCAAGTGAGTGCCGAGTACCTCTCACGAAAGAATTATGAGCGCGCAGCTTACAGCGACTTCCTCGATTTCGCAGCCCTCTGCACTGGGGTACCACGATCATTTCTCAAGCTTACGTTGACTACGAAGGCGGACACGGAAGTGGCACGTATGACCCAACTACGTGAGTGAGACCAGGCCGGCTGTCTGTTTCTACAGCACCGCTGAAACAGTGATTCGATATGGCAGAGGATTCGTCGTCTGGGGCCACTCGGGAGCAACGAATGTGCTGCACTGCGACGTCGCCGTGAGACTTGTCACGTATCGATTTGATCCGCCCAGCACATTCAAGACAATTGGTACGCAGGACGTGAACGCTGCAGCAGCGCACAGATTCGTTTGGAGCGCGTGAGTCTTTGCGCGGCAGCAGATACAGCGAGTGCCCAACGCTGACGCTAACCTTTGATCCAACCGTTCTCGACTCTTCTTTGTGTGATCTTCCGATAATTTCTCGTCTCCTCGCCTTGCAGAACGGACCTCTTTGCCACGCCTGGCTCGGACCTGATAGGGTCGATCATCGATGGTGCAGGTCAGCTAGCTTCTGATCCCTACCCGGAAGTTTACAGTCGAACGCTCTCTCGCTGGTTGATGGCATACTCTGCCGAGATGATGAGCAGCACGCCACTGGACACGCTGGAAGGTCATGGAGTACCTGGCACGCGAGTTCACCTCGTGGTCTTGACTGTCTTTGCGGCCATCGTTCTCATCGAGTGCATCACCATCTCTTTGGTCGCGCTCGCTGCGGCTGCTCACACTTGGCGCTGTAACGACTTGACCGTCAGAGCAGTACGCAAGCGCCTCACTGGACCTTTTGCCCTGTTGTGCCAGACATATGGCACTCCTCGACGCCTGCAGCCTGAATTGGGCGGATCGCAAAAGCAGGCATGCCTCACGGAAGACAACTTGCAATTGTTCGAGTGCGAGAGCACGAGCGGCGCGCACGGTCTGCGCCTTCGCAAGGCAATGCACATGCCACCCGCCGGCTCTCCCCTCGCTGGTAACGTCTCGACCTGGAATCTCATTGCGGACTAGTGTCTGACCGGCTTCCGCACGCTTCTGGACTCGCCTTGTCTTTTTCGTCACCATATTGTCTGCTGGTCACCAAATCATCGTTTCTCTCGTTCATTGGATGAGTCTGCTGTATCGAAATGGAGCACTCAGTCACCTCTGCTTCACTTGTCATTGCAATGCAGATGCAGTCATTGGGCGCCTCGGCCAAGGTGTAAGGTAGCTGACGGCCAATCCGTCTTCTGGATCAATGAAAGTGTGCGAGCGAGATGCAGGGTTGACGGCGATGGCCGCCCAACGGAGTCATTGGCATCACTGATCTGCCACCTTCATGAAGCCAGTTCGCTTACGGGCAGACTCGGTGTAGTTGTCGAGGTCGCTGGAGGTCAGGTGCTGACCGCTGTCAGCATCTTGTTCGCAAAAGTCACAAGTGGCAGCTGACCACTCACGATCCAAGGGGAACCGGCTTGATCTTGATGTTCCTGCACAGAACCGCAGCGTATCGCGCATCGCGTGCTCACCAGTCAGCGGCAGCCTGCGCGTACGGCTCTCTCGTGACTCACAGCGTACACTCCACCCAGAGCTGACCGACTTTGGGTCCGGGTGCAACAGCGTTGATTCTCGAATCATTGCTTGTCACAATGTTGCAGGCGTCCGACCAGCACTTTGCTGCCGCTCCCATGCTTCCTCTGCATTCTGGGTGACCAGTCGAGACATAGACGACTTGAGTACGGAGTCACGGAAAGGTCAGTCTGCTGCGGCACATCGATCGGTGAAGCACTCTTCTTGTTTCCAGCTCACTCAAGGCGTTGTCGGAGAATCCGGGAGGTGTGTTGGCCATGCTGGTGCCTATAGCAAGGATAGCACCGAGCAAGACTGCGAGTCTGAGTCGATGAAGCATGGTGCTAGCTGCGCAGGAAGGGAATGCTTGGTAGGCTGGGAATGACTCGATCGTGATGCTAGACGAGACTGACGATAGTATCACCTGTGGGACCTTTTGTAGGATGATTGGACACGTTTCTGCGTCCAGACAGCGTCGACGACGACGGTGAACATTAAACGCTGCTATCACAGCTGAAGGTGAATTCAGCCCGGTGCACATCCTCCAGAATCCACGACGCGTCAGTCAACGAGCGCACGGGGATCCTGGCGGCGCTGTGTCGCATGGTCATGTCGGGGATTGGGGCACGGAGTTCCCCTTCGAAGAGCAATTCGTCCGCAAGATTTGGGCCTCTGCGCCGGCAGACGTCTTCTCCGCTGCTAATCATACACCTTGTCACTCGATTCTACCCCGAGTTCTCCAGACAGCGCTGGGCTCTCTTGCACATCGCGGGCTCTTGGGAGACCTTCAGGTCCAAGCGCCGAAAGATTACCCGGAGTCAGTGTTGTGGAGTACAATTGGTGAATGTCAAAGATCGCTAACGATGATGGTGGTGGAGGACAACCAAAATGGAGACCCTTACGAAGCTTCATTCACGAAGCTAGGATAATGCGCGCGTCATGCGATGCATCCCTCGCAAACGATGTCATGATGCGTTTGACGAGCGTACCAGACGGAAGCGGAACTTGGCAGCGCAAAGGAAAGAGCTTTCGCTTGCACTATAAAGCCAACGTAAGGGTCGTTTTATCTGCTCGAAGAACAAGATTGTTCTCAACCTCAAGTGTTACCGAGTCTTGTCTACCGACACTCATTGATGCCAGCTCAAAACTTATCGAGCGCAAATGAAGGCTGCTTGACTTGTGGGGCCACAACCAAATGTCAGCGAGCGGCGCGTAGAATCAACAACACGAATTTCAGCTCCGGTGAGAAGCGAGTAATTCTCGAAGATCAACGTTCATTGTATCGTTTTAGAATGTGTCACTCTGGCTCAACGAGCGCCTTTGATTCCACAAAACAAGCGCAAGTGTGCAAACACCAGGTCGTGTGTCGAATGATTCAGAATTCGCCTGCCGTTTCTTCGTTCTTGACAACGTGAATCGCAGGAAACCAAGGGTAAAGCAAGCATTTGTGACGAGGTCGGCGCAGGACGTGTGGACATATTACCCTTCAATGACGGCAAAGTGGGCAAAGGGAAAGAGAATTGGTTCACCAGCGAGAAGAACGGCGATACTTTGTCGGCCTTATGATGCCATGCATTTGGCACCGTTCCAACCTTCAAATGACTACTCCGGTAGCCGCTTCAGGCCTCTTTGTGGAAGCCAGTCTTTGAGATTGCAGAATCCGTGTAGTTGTCGAGTTTGCTGATTTGGGAGTCCGAGCTCGCGACTCTCAGCTTCTGATGGCAACACGGATCGATCGATGCAGGTAATGACTCACGAGCCGACAGGAACCGGTTTGATCTTGATATCACTGAAACGGTCGGGCGAGGGCAACATCATTGGCACGCATTCCATTATGAAACATGTCGAAGTTACACTACTCACAGCGTACACTCGACCCACCACTGGCCAACCTTATCGGCAGGGGCCATGAGCTTGATCCTCGCACTGTTGCCAGTCACCGAATCACACGCCTGCTCCCAGCAGTTGGAAGCAACGCCAGGATTCTCTCTGCATCCTGGATGGCCCGTCGAGATGGAAACGACTGATGACGAATTCGTCTGCAGTCAGCGTCCTCATCTACCAACATGCTCGCTTATCAACCGCAGCACCCACTCACTCTCGGCATTGTCGGAGAAGCCTGGAGGCGTCTTTGCGAGGCTCGGTGCCATTGCGAAGATCGCGGCGAGGGCGATGGTGGTCTTTATGTGATTGAACATGTTGGTAAGTCCACGAAAAACGCAGCGCGAGAATGGCTTTTCAACGACTTTTCTTCAGGATAGACGATTCGAGAATGGGGAAAACGTGAGGTGAAGGGGGAAGTTCTTGAGCGCTCATTTATACTACATCTACTCGAGTGCTTGCGCAGGTGTCTGGCATTGCACCAGACACTATGGGACTATGGGTCATGACAAGGCGTGTCCGCGCGCATCACAGAGCTCACGATTCGTACCCGTAAGCGCTCAGCATTGATTGAGCTCACAATGACACGTTAGCCGTTGTCTATGCAGACAATGATTGGCAATAAGTCGCATGATCGCGGAGTAAGGTAGACGGCCCGCGCTGCCTTGAGCAATCTACTTTGCGTAGGTTAGCAAAGATTGTGAACGCCTCTTTTGCCAATCGATATGTTGATCTGTTGTGGAAAGGGACCAAACTCGTATCGAGTGGTAGGTCGACTGAAGGAACTGGAAGATGTCGCGCTTGTGTTCAACAAGAATGATGGTGTTCATATTGCAGATTTGAGCTTTATGTACATGCATATTTCGTGCACTTTGTGCGTGCGCGACACAGAGACTTGTGTACATGCATGGCCCTTGCGGCCGCTCAACTGCCTCGAGCGTAAAGGGGACCGTGCGCTTGACACAAGCGTCCCACGCGCTTAACTCTGATCCGTAGCTCGCCATCCGAGCTCAAGCGTAGCCTACCATGTACTTGCGAATGTACTGGGTGAGGTCGTAGGTATTACTGGTAAGCAGGGTGCAAAAAGTGAAGGCCGACAGAAATCAGTCGACCACACAAGCGCGTTTCCCGGCGCGCGCCAACTGCACTCGTCTCACCCTTCCAGCGTCTCGCTGCAAATGATGCGGATAATATGGAGACGTGAGTACATCTTCAAAGCCACACAATAAGCAGGCTTTGACCGATCACCCACCCGGTGCATTCTGCCCAGCCGTAGCCACCATTGGATGGCTCCTCCGCGACTGAAGTGAAAGCATTGATCCTGTACTGTCCATTGGCCATGTTGGTGCATGCGTTCGTCCAACATTGAGAGGCGGTGCCAATGTTTGATGTACATTGCGAGTCAAATGCCTGTTTCCAGTACACGACTGTGTGGTCCGTTGCGTGTGGATGCTTCATCAGTCGAGCGCTCTTCCATCGGTTCGAATCGACGCACCTTTGGCATTGTCAGTGAAACCTGCAGGTCTTGTATACTTTGGAGTCGCTTGCGCGGCAACAAGGGCACATAGTAGAAGAGTGAAGCTGCAGATGGCGATCATGTTGAAACGGTCAAATTTTGGTGAACATTTGAAATTTGGGGTGGGTGTCATGTTGGGAAGTCGAAGCGGAAAGTGCCGGGTATTCGCAAGTTGATGTCTCTCGACGACATTGAAGGTCATACAATCACTGAAGTGCGCATCTTGCGAATCCTGCTACGCGCCAGAGACTCGCTGAACCGCTCATCAGTTCCAGCAGGCAGCACACTTGCAGCAACGCTGAGTGCATGGTCGCCCCGGCACAGCAGCGGAGCATTTGAGCTGCAGCAAAGCGTCCATGACATTCTCACGATATCGGCTGGCGCCGCCGACACGGCCCGGCAACGCATTCCCGGTGCGACAAGCTTGCATTTGTGCTGCTCTCGGCATAGGTCATTCCAGCCGGTGCAGACGTGTTTGTTTAATTTACTAAGCACGGTTGGGGACACCGACAATCAAGGAGGCACCAGTTAACCCCAAATATTGTCACTTGATGCGGACATCATTTCGTCTCACAACAAGCATTGCAGTCTGACATTGACAGAATCATGAAGTATCTCTATTCGGCTTTTACTCATTCGAGGTAGCTCGTGACAGCTTCATGATGAATTGGTCGTCTCTGATGTGTCCTTTGTCGAAGCCGGATCGGCCGAAAGACATTGAAGACGGAAGGCTCAGCAAATGCCGCTTTACCCTGCAGCGCTTCAGCCGATCACAGTGAACGACACGTCCTTTTCGGCGACATCCTGCGAAAGGTTGACTAGGTTGCTATCGAGCGGCAAAAGAACAAGGTGTGATCATCAGCCGTCTACGCTTCGGATGTGGTAAGCCTCACTCATTCGTACTTACCCGTTCGGACCTTCGCTGAGGTTTGAAAAGGGAGGATCGTTCGAGCTGAGGGTCAAGACGCAAGGGCTCGATCTCGTCATATGCTGCAACTCACGCGGTGCACTCCGCCCAAGCATTTCCGCTGTTGAGTCCCTCCTCTATCACAGGGCCGAGCAGATTGACGGTGAACGACTGCGCGCTCCTAGCCGTGCAGGCTTTGAGCCAGCATTGGTCCGCAGCGGCAATGTTTGCACGGCAGTTCGTATCCTGCGCAACGGTCCACTTGACAACTGCAGCATGGTGGAGATGGCGACGGAAGTATGAGCGAACATTGCAACCTCGTGGTGAGCGTCCAACTTACGAATCGCGTTCTTGGTGAATCCTTCAGGTTTTACAAGAGTACGCGCATGTGCAACAGAGACGGCGCAGAGAATGAAGGCGAGGTTGAATGCAGATACCATGATGAAGAGATCGACTTTTTTCTGAAGGGTTAGGTCGATGTTGAGGCTCAGGGATAGAATTTTGCACTTTCAAAGGAAGCTGTAGATGGGGGGAACGTCGGATCTGCGCATCGTACCTTCTTACTTATGCGCCAACTTTTCCATCATTTGATCGGCACGCAGCGCTGGAGCAGGCTTGACCGTCTGTCCTTGCGCTTGACATGGGCACCACAAAAGCCAGCATCCGTTCACGCGGCACACCCTGGGTCTCGCCTCTTTGCCAGCGGATGCGCAGTCAGACCTGACCTCGTTTTTGTCATTTACGGCCACAATTGAGAAGAGAAGAAAAACACCTCTTTAAATGGTTCGAGGAAGATGCGCAGCGCAAAATGCAATGAAGCAGCGGTAGCGCGACTCAAATGGGGACCAAGACTCGCATGAAACCTCAGGGGTAGTATAAAGAGGAGCGTATGCCAAGCTCATGCCAGCCTTGGTGTGTTCAAACAGCTGGCGACATAGCTCACGCGTATGTGCACTTTCGGTACGCGTACTTTGTCTTCTCTCGGGTCCAAGGGCCTTGATTTTGGTCCAAATTCTCGGGCTCTTGGTGCGATGATCCATCCAGCACTTTGCGGCTGCTCCGACCGCTTCGACACAACGGACAAATGTCGCTTGTGCGCAGTAGTCGACCGCGCGGCGCGCACAGACTGGGCGAGTCACGCAGAACGTCAGCCGTGGTGGCCGATAGCGATGTGTTCTCAGAGACGCACACATGAACGTCTGCATGCGCAGCAGTGCGCTTTGTTGGACGCCCAATCTCTGCCGCACTGAAGGTGCTTGTCGAGGTGTATGCTGACCGCGAGGCTTCACACGGAGTAGACCAGACCTGTCCAAGCCTGCATTCGGGACGTTGAGCTCCGCGGATGCAGACGATGGATCCAAGCGCCAATCTATCCGAAGCCACGAGCTCTTGTGATGACTGTGTCATGACTGCGACGGAGGTTCAGCTCCGGCGCAGCCACAGGTCCGAGGGCCCCGCCGCCGCGCCATCCCCGCCGTCGCCGGTCCCATCCAGGGCCGCGGATAAGAGGCGCTGAATGTTCATCACTAATCACAAATTCCATTTGTGGACGCGAGCGGCTCAGAGTGCGTTGCGAGCGTGCACAAATCGATGGCAGGGAAGGGTTGGTAGCGAAGCCAAGATGCTCCAGTGAAAAAAAAAAACGCTACTAGCGAAGCACCATATCTGCATGAAGCCACGATGATGCGTGTGTCGTGTGACCTGCTGCTGTCTTGAGTGTTGTGGTGCATGCGACGGCCCAAAT
>NW_020290159.1:13825-20368 GCF_003144195.1 Ceraceosorus guamensis | reverse complement strand
CCCCCCCGTCTTTGGACGCGCATCGAAACGCTGATGCACTGACCGCATCTTCCTCGTGCACCCGTAGTTTGACAGCTACGACCCGGAAAGAATCCATTCGGACCCGGGGGTGAGGCGGGATCTGTGGGATGAAGAGAGAAGACCATTGAATCAGGTCAAGATCACCGATTTCCTGGGCGGCGTCAGTCAAGTGGAAGTCACGCCTGCGCCAGGAAGCGATGCGTGGGAAGAGGAGCCCCTCATGTGACGCGATGCAGAGCTTCCTTTCATGACTATGGATTTGTTGGCAGTCATAATGATTCGAGATTGTGGCCGCAGCGCACGAGGTGGAGGCCTCGATCACTGAGTGACGAGCAGTCTTGACATTTTGACACGAATGCGCCGGCGAGCGAAATGAAGCAGGCGTGACCCTGATTCGAGTCAAAGTGAAGTTGAATGCATGAGTCACGCAGTCACGCGTAGCTGTACTCGGGATTTAGCAACCTTGAAGAGGCACGGAGGGGAAGAAGTGTGGACCATGTTGTATGATGAGTCACGAGTATTCATCATACGAACGTGAACGGTCCATGCATGCGCAGCTGTGCCCCGAACCCGTGGCGTACTGTGCTTGTTCTATACATGATTTACAGGGAAGGGCTCTTGCTGAGAATCCTGTGCAAACTCAAAATTGTGGAAATTGGGTGGGCAGCCCGCCGTCACGAGTGTCGAGTCGCGAGTCACTGAGTGCGGTAGATTGCCGCACGCATGCGCAAGGTCGGCCGGCAGTCAGAGTGTGAGTCACGAGTCATATAAGTAGTCTTGAGTCGGCACCGAGAGCGCATCGATTTAAGCCGGCGAAATCGATCACGCGGCTAAATTCGCCTAAGCTTGGAGGCGTGAGCTGGGATGCAATGCGATGCGATGGCAGCAGCACCGCCTCTCGGTCGTTTGCGAGAAGGCAGGCAGGCAGGCAGGCAGGCAGGCAATCGTCCTAGCTGCTCTGCCGGCGGCATTTCTTTGCTCGCACGGCATGGCTTGCGCCGCAATCTGATTTCGCCCTCAACCTCATCCGAATTTAAGCGACGCGATCGAGCCGTCTGACAGCAGCTGGGAAGCGGCGCGTCTAGCTTAATTGGGCTCTTCTTCCCGTCGTTGCGTCTCATCATAAGCGGCGTGACACGCGCAGCACGCCAAGCCTTGGACAGCATCCACCAGTACCGCAAAGATACTCGAGACGAGCATCGCAAATTTGGCCGGCCGTTTGCGCAGGTGCGCTTGCTGGCTCCACCTCGCAGCCATCTCTCATACTCTCATAGCACCCGACACGCCCACCTACCCTTTCACGGCCCTACATTCACTTCCATCTGACTCGAGAGCTAGCGTCACTCGCCTAGGGGCCGGCCTGCTCGCTGGTCGTCCTGTAGCGAGACCAGTGAAGGCATAGACCGCCTCATCATCATTCGATCGAGACTGCAGTGTTCGACTGCTCGACTGCTCGACTGTTCGACTCTTCGACTGCTCGACTGCTCGACTGTTCGACTGACAAGCAGATGGCATCAGCATCGGACCTGCCCGCTTTGGGCCTGGAGGCAGCTTCACCGCCCTTTACGCTGAGCAGAGCCTCAAAGGATGTGTTGTTTGGCTCAGTGAGTGCAGCGCAGCGCAGTGCAGCACAGTGCGAGGCCAGAGCGTAGCAGGCGCAGACAGGTCTGGGATTCAGAAGCTCCCGCTGATGCCGCGTCTGTATCCACTTGCTGACGTTTAGATGGCCGGCATGGCAGCAAAATTCTTTGAGCACCCTTTGTGAGCTGCCAGGGAGGAAAGAGAGGCGAAGCGCCCTTGAGCTGAGATGAGATGAGGTGTGGTGTGGTGTGGTGTGGTGTGCTGTGCTGTGCTGAGTCAATCGTCTCCCTGCCTATTCCCCCTCCTCGCCGTCCAGCGATCTGGTGAAGGTGCGGCTGCAAACCGCATCAGATTCATATGCTGGAGCTGGAGATTGCGCGAGGCAGACGTGGGCCAAGGAAGGATTGAGGGGTCTGTACAGGGTGAGGTCATGATGTGGTCTGCGCCTCTGTGCCTCTGAAACATGCGTGGGCGCGTTTCCCGCGCATTTCATTGCTGGTGCTGGTGCTGGTGCTGGTGCTGGTGCTGGTGCTGGTGCTGACCATCACCTGCCCACCTGCCCCTGCCCCTGCCCCTGCCCATGCCCGCGCTTGCTGCCTATGCTTGGCACATCACACATCCATGCAGGGCATCTCCATGCCCCTCCTGGGCGCAAGCTTTGGTGCGTCTCCCGAATTCGCCTCGTGGCCATTCCAGCGTAGGGAGTTATCTGACGCCGATTTGCAATCTCAACGAAATTAGAGAATGCTACGCTCTTCGTGACGTACAACTCGACGCAAAGCCTCATCAGGTATCTCTCGGGCCAGTCAGATGCTTCGACATCCGCCGCCGGCACAACCCTGCCTCCTCTCTCCATGTTCCAGCTGGGCATCGCAGCGGCAGCAGCTGGAGCAGCCACGTCTTACGTGCTCACCCCCATCGAACTCATCAAGTGTCGAATGCAGGTCCAGATGATTGCAAAGGAGCAAGCCGCGCTCACCACGACCAGCGCATCAGGCGGTCCTGCTTCTGCTTCTGCTTCTGCTTCTGCTGCTATCCGATCTTTGCCGGGACCCGTGACGCTGGCACGCCAAGTCATTGCAAGCGAAGGCATCACTGGCTTGTGGCTGGGTCAGACGGGCACTCTGCTCAGGGAGACTGGCGGTGGCATCGCCTGGTTTTTGGCCTTCGAAGCGACCTGCAGGGAGTTCTTGGCGCGGCGAAGCAGGACGAACCGGCCGGATCAAAAGTCAGACTTGTCTTCCCTCGAGCTCGTCACTGCTGGGGCGGCAGCTGGCATCGGCTACAACGTGATTCTGTTTCCTGCAGATTGCATCAAGAGCACCATACAGACGGAAAAGGAGCTCAAACCTAACCAGCCGATCGCAGGCTTCCTGGAGACTGGAACGAGGATATACAGACAGCGAGGCATCAGGGGTTTGTACGCTGGTTGTGGAATCACGTGCCTGAGAAGCGCGCCCAGCAGCGGTGAGTCACACGGCTTTGGCTCGATGCAGCTCAGAGGCGCAGCGTTGAGCGCAAGGCAACGCCGGGGGCCAAAAAGCTGATGCCAAGAGTCCCGATGCTTTGACGCGACGATCTACGTGGTGTGCTCAGCTCTCATCTTGTGAGTCTTGGAGCGCGACTCAGCTTTGACGGCGGCCAGAGTTGTTGTCGATGCAATGTAGCGCGCTGACCGCTGTGATCGCTCGGCTTTTCTCACAGCTTACTGTACAGCAAACTAGAACAATTGGCTGACCGTCACGGCATATAGAGTAGAGTGCAAAATAATACCGAGTGAATGATACTTGAAGACAATCAGATGGCGAGGTTTCAGCGGCGGCCTCAGAGTGCCGTTGCGCTACAATTGACAGTCATTGTCCTGGAGCAGCGACGGGAGAGACTCTTGGACTTGTCGCAGTGAAATGTGAATGGTATACGCTTGACTCCCTACTACTGCTAGGTCTTGGGCGATTGTGAATCGAAACGCGAGTGAATAATCGTGAATGATAATTTGGAACTTGATTCAAATTTCCATGCATAGCGTGGATGGATGAGTGTGCACGTGACATGCCTCCACATCGCGCCCGAGATCGTCGCGACCATCGCGCGCGGACGGGCAGCTTTGGTGCACGCATCACGAACTCTTAACAAAGACTCGAGACTGACTAACCACTGTGCGCGCACCTAGGTCACCTCCCGAAGTCCCACCCCACATACCATCACATCGAAGAAAAATTTTCGAAGTCGGGTTGAGCAGTATCAGCAGTCACAGCGCTTTGTCAAGTCAGCTAGATCCCACCAAACATGTCCCGCGGCATCGTTCAAGCCAGTCGTGCTGTCCGCTTTGGCGGTGCGCTTCGACCCACCCCCGTCGTCCTCAAGCAATCCAATCCCGTGCCCAGCGTGGGAATTCCTGGACCCACATTCAGCGACCGTACCAGTCCAGCCGCACCTCCTGGTCAAGCACCTACCCATCCTGGCTACACCCACGAGAGCACTCCCATCACCAGCGCTCATCCTCGAGACATTCCAGGGGTGGATGGAGCAGCCCCTGCTTCGTGAGTCGAGCCTGACATGAGATGCGCCTTGCAGAATTTGACGTCACTGAGTGATCACGCGCTCACACATCGCCACATGCCCCTTTTTCTTGGCAATCAGTCGAGTGCCCGGAGCGAGCACTGTTGCTGGCCAGCCTCACGTCGAGGTGCACACGTTGGCCGAAGGTGCTAAGATGTGAGTGACTCTTGCAATCCTCGTCAAGATCAGCCTGCCTCGAGGGACAGCTGCGATGCACGTTCTTGTGATCGGCAGAGCTGCAGTGCCTTGCTGGGAGCATCTGCTTGGCATCCCTTCGCGTTGGCAGCTTCCAAGGGACTTTTGAAGCTCAGCTGATGGTCGTACCTGCTCTGTCTTCTTACATCTTGAAGTGGAGGATCGGACGCCATTCGACCAGAGGAGCGCAACGTAAAAAATTGGGGTCCCAACCAACGCACACCAGAGTTCAATGAACTAGGTGCGTGCAATGTCTAGTGCGGCTGCTTCTGAGCTGCGAGCGCTGACAGTCCAGAGTGCCTGTCTGCTCCTCAGAGGGTAAAAGACGCCCTGTACTCGATGGAGGATCCAACGAAGGCGGTCTTGGACCTGATGGCAAGAGCAGAACGTGAGCATCATCTTCGCCCTCCTGTCCGTTGCAGCGCTACCTGAAGACCCTTTGAGACCCGAACACCGTCTATGCATCTGTACGGACTAGAACTCGCAAATGCAATGTGATCATCGCTTGTCTTAGTTTGTCCTCCTGTCTGACTGCCATTGTTTCAATCCGCTGCGGGCAGGTTCTCGACGATTGCATGCCTTCAAGAAGCCAAACCGGGGTCAACAAGTGCAAATGAGAATCGTGCCGCGTCAACTACGAGAGTATCTGGGGTAGCACCGCAAACTTCGACACCTTCCAGACCTGCTAGGCGAAGTCGCTTTCCTCCTAGCAAAGAGGGCGCTGCCTCTTTGCCCACGTTGGAGCACTTTCTCATGCAGAATCGTTTTGCAGCCTTGTATCGAAGCTTCATACGAGCTACGCGCAACATACCCAATCCCGACGCGCGCCGAGAAATGATAGACTGGATCAGGGGCGACTTGGAGCCGGCGAGAAGGGTCACAGATCTGGTGAGCATGCATGCTTTCGGGCTGGTGTAAGCGTACAGCGCGACCTGATGCCATGCTGACTGGACGTCTCGGCTTGTGCTTGCACTGCTTAGGTAAACTTGAAAGACCGCTTGATGCTGGGCCACGTCCAGCTGAAACGCCTTCAGGGTCCAGTCGAACTTGTCTCTGCTTCGGACGTAGGTGGACCAGCCTTTGGCAGCTTCACGCC
Source organism: Ceraceosorus guamensis (assembly GCF_003144195.1). NCBI lineage: Eukaryota > Fungi > Basidiomycota > Exobasidiomycetes > Ceraceosorales > Ceraceosoraceae > Ceraceosorus > Ceraceosorus guamensis. The sequence goes on along the minus strand of NW_020290159.1, from coordinate 14,916 downwards.
CTTCAGGAGGAGCGGGGACACGAGCAGATCAGCCAACTCGCTCGACACCTCCGCTTCATGAGCCCTCATGCCCCGCACGCATCTGCCGACCAAATGGGACTTGGTTCGAATCTGTCCCTGCACAGGACAAGGATAAAACCAAGTTGTCACCGTTCATGTGTCTCTGCTCATACATTCAAGCGCGTGTGGACATTCTACATTTGTCGCGGGGGCAGAAGAGGGATAGCACCTGCAATGAGACGCAGACTGCAATCGTGGGACGTTTGTTGCTTGGGTTCACATCGACGTATCGGAAATGAAGACACCTGCGAATTGTGCAGTCGACAGTAAGCATTCTTTGAGCTGGGAGCATAGGTGCGGAAGGCTTCAGAAAACCCCAGCCCTATGACGCTGGTTGCTGATCACACTCAAGTGCATCCTCGAGCAATTGAAGGAGTCCGACTAAAGCCAAGGGGCCAGACAAAGGTGGAAATGTGGCGACCGATCCTCAAAGTCATGAACGCCAGCATATTTGCAGCTCTTGCTTTGGAAGATCACTAATTCCCTCATGGAAGCAGCTCGAAGTGGCGCAGTCAACTTGCAAACGATAATCGGCGAGCAACAACGAGGAGCAGGAGCTGGAGCTGGCTTTTGTTGCAAATTGCAACTCTTAAAGCAGTGATGTCGAACAAAGCGCATCTGCACAAGCTTCGCATGACGCAATCCACATTGACGTCGAAGGGGTTCTGGTCCAGACCCAGCATCTCACTTTGATTGCATGTCATCAGAAGTCGCGCAGAGTACATGCTTGTGCTTGTGTTCCTCTGCACGAAGACATCAGCTAACGAGAGGTGTCGCAAGAACAGAAAAGGTGTCAGAGAGCTTGAACTGCGCACATTGACGGTGACCTTGTCCGTCCAAGCATTGATGGTGGCTCGTGCTGCATGCCAGAATTTGATGTGAAGATCTAAGACATTGGTGAACTTGATGCACATTGGCGGTGGCAGGTCAAGAGGGGGCAGAGTGAAAAAGTGGTTGACAAAGTCCACTACATCAAGGATTTCAGCCAATGAAGGGGGAGTGGGGGGGGGGGGGGGGGGGGGGGGGGGGGG
>NW_020290159.1:0-13787 GCF_003144195.1 Ceraceosorus guamensis | reverse complement strand
GGGTTGAGGGGTATCAGGGAGCTTCAAATACTCCACCAGGTATCAGGGACATTGTTTGGATGAAGGACCCACTCTGTAACCTCAGCCCCAGCAAAGAATCATAGAAGAAAGCAATTGCCACGTGAATCACATCGAAAGGTTGTGAATCACATCAGTAAAATTTCCCTTGATACTGCAATGAAATTGAGGCGCGTGTCCAGCACTGCCAACTGCGACAACTCGGGCTCTATGATCTGGGCTGAAGAGTTGTTTGCAGCTGCCAGCATGGAGGCGCTCAAGGTCAGCCATGTGCTGGCTGCCTCGAGGGGCCTGTTCACCTCATCTATGGTCATGAGACCACACCAAGGAGCAGAAGTACAAGCGTCACGCAGCAGAGCTCAAGCTGAGCCGCCAGGTGGCCAAGCTCAAGTTGGACCATGCCATAGCACTGGTCACCATCTGCCAGTCCTTGACAAAGAACTGAAGGAGGTGTCGCGTGATACTGCACTAAGCTCATCTGCGCTCTTGCATTCCCTTAGTGGCTTCCTCCCCCGCTTGGGCCTGTCGCTCACCACACGGACATCGGAGTGTGCGCGCAGAGTAGCGATGCCAGTGCTTGTCTGGCCGGTGACCAATATGAGGTGACGTGCTGCTCCGGGAGGGTGTCGCTTGCTGCAGCTGTACACATGCTCCCAGTAACGTGGAGCAGTAACGCTTTCTACAACGTTCAAAAGCATTAAAATCCCTTGGCATCACTGGTAAGCCCGAGAGAGTTGGAGACCAGCGTATGTGAGTCCTTCCCATCTGCCAGACAAGCAGCAAAGTCGATATTAACACATCGGACAATATCGTAGTAATGCGCAAAAGAAAATATCTCCAGACGAAGCGGCCTCCATGCAGTGCTGATGTGAAAATGCTCAGCCAAAAATCTAGCTCAAAAAGTCTGATCACTGTGCTTGCGCTTTCAGATACTGCTCCTGCCGGCCGATATCGATTGCAAGAGTTTTCTGCTCCCACTGCTGTGATCTCCATTGTGAAGTGCAACGCGTGTGCTCTGATGGGCAATCTGTCTGATTTTAGATTGCTGATCTCAACTCATGCCTGCCGCAGCTGATGGATCACGTCCCTGCATCAGACAGACCGGTCCTACGCGCGGCGCTGCTCTGCTTCAAAGGCTGGAAAGACATGACCCACGTGTCCAAACCCAAGCATTTTATCAGCAGGCGTTGCAACTCTGCCCAACACAGCTTCATTTTTGCCATTTGGGGTGGCGCACTGTGCCACTTGCAATAATATTCAACTCCCCGCACGCTGTGGGCCAAAAAGTGGCTCGCATTGCCAATGTGCAGGCCTCAAGAGTGGCCCGACGCCAGAAACATATCAGACTGCCATGGAAGCATACTCGAGGACTGCTGTCAAAACATGCAATGTGCGCAATGACGTGTTTACTAGAGCAGAAAAGACGAACAGACATCTTGGCTCAATTGTGTCTTAAAGGGAGAAGACAAGCTTAATGTCTGCTGAGTCTGAGTACGCGTCAAAAGTCCCGAAAGCACAGAGCTGACGTCGCTGTGTATTCGAATCTGTCCTTCGCCGCGTAGCGCACGATGATGCTGCCTACGATTGTTGCCTGCGCATTGTTAGATAGCCTGCCGATGGCATCACACAAACAGAAGCAAGCGGCCTTGCACAGAATCCCGTAGAAAATTCGAACAGCACGGAAGGAAGCTTTGGGAATCGACGCTACTGCTGTCGCGAGCGTCGCAATTATCGTCTAGTCGAGACTCCGTCTTGCTTGCAGCGAGCAAGCAAAAGCGCTATGAACAAAAGTCCAAGATCGCGCCTCAGATTACGGTGGTGGACTCTCTCGCAGGACCCAAGCACCTGAAGCATCTGATCGGTAAGCACTTGGATGGTGGCGCAAGTTTGATCAAATTCCTCTCACTTATGAAAGGCTTCATGGAGTCATGTCCATCACTACGTTTCTCGGCACATCGTACGAGCAGATGCAGATCGAGCATTACTTTTGATTGTGATAGCGCTCATTCGTTGTCTTGCCGCTTAACGAATGACTTAGAAGGATGTATAAATCAAAGATTTACGGAAAGACAAGCCAGCCTACAGTTTGATCTGAGCGTCAACAACGCTGTAGTCTTCTTTGAAAGCAAGTCAAGTGGTCTGCGCCTCTTTTGTGACAAATCTCACGCGATTGCATCTTCACTTTGTAATTTTTGTTCATCACCCGTATTTCAAGGCTCATACCTGTTCTGTTGCGAGCGATTACACAAGACTTGAAGAAATGTTGGACGAGTCTTTCCGCAATGTAATCCTTCAAACATGGTCCCACACACAAATCTAGAACCTCTTTCAGTGCAATCTCCGCTTGCTCTCGAGCAAAACGTCAAGGCGGCTGGTTTGTGCTTTGTGATTAAATCGTTACTTGACTTCCTACCGACGAATTGTGTTCTTCGGTCGTCGAACGAGGACCAATGACAGCAACCCCTAAACTCAGTTGAGACACCGACACACGTTTGAACAATGACTGAGAGCACATGTGATCGGCTATGAGATCTCAGAATGTGAGCTCGGCTGGGATGCCGAGCGATTGTAGCTTCTCGTAATGGGCATCGAGGCGTAAGATGTTTTCCTCGCGTCAGGTTCTTTCATTGAGTACTTCAAGTCTGCACAACATTTTGAGTCACGACCTTAGTAGCGCGTACGTCAGACATTAGATCTGATTCTGCGGGGATGAGCTGACTGTGCTGGCAGGCTTGGTCATTCACGTATGCTTTCAATTCGATGATAGCGGTCGACCGCTCTGATACCACTGATGGAATACCAAATGACGTGGCAAACTGCTCTTCGCGTCTTTGTCTGGATTGACAAAGCGGAAAAAAAAAAGAAAACAAAAGGAAACAAAAGAAAACAAAAAAAAAAAAATTGGGCTCTCCAGAGAAAGACTTTCGGTTGCGAGCGCACACAGTATCAACGCTGGTATCAGGTGAATAGATCGCGAAGAGATTCTATTTTGCTCTCTTGCCGAGATTTTTTCATGACAAGGACGTGCGTATTTGTTGTCTCGGGTCGCAGAGACATGCAGCAAGACTCTACTCCTCAAAGTTGTGCATCCGGTGATTCGCTTGCACTGCATCATCCACGTCACAACTTTGACACGATTCAAGGAGCACCATTGTCGTTGCGTTTAAACATACCCGTGATAGTACATAACGTCTGTATAGCTACTCAAAATTACAATTAGCTGGTGCTGCGGTTTATTGATGATACACCCGTCCTCTGCTGGTCTTGATATACAGATCCAGACCGTCTAGATGATTCCGAGCCATGAGCGTGTAATGCGCAATCAGCTGATCATTTGAAAAAAAGGAAAAAAAAAAAAAAAAAAAAAAAAAAAAAAAAAAAAAAAAGAGTGATGATGGATAACATGGAAGGAGAGACCTGGAGATGCAGAGACCCGCATTGGCTGATGACTCCGAGGGTATTAAGAGAAAGTTTTGGTCCTTGTGGTGTCTGCTGGGAGGAAAATGATCGAATCATTTCGACCACATGCACCAAGACTTATCTTTGTGGACACACCTTGCGATGTTTTGAACGCCAAAGGGCTGTCCTCAACTTTTGTGTGGTAGCGCGGCAGAGCTTGTCCTTATACGCCTTCATACTTTCAAAGGTTCCCGGCTCCATTCTTTTGCTTGGTGACATTGCTGAGTCTTGGTGCAAATAATCGAAGTACTCTGGCAGCCAGAGCAGGGAAACTGCAAAGGGCCAGCCAGTATCGCGCCTGGAGACGTCCGTCCCTTCATGCTAATTCTGCTTCGTAATCCGACCGATCTGCTTAAAGCGATTTGTTTGTTTTCCAGTTTCGCTGCTTGGACCTGCGTGTTCCAACCGGATCGCTTGCCCTTCAGAGGTCTCAAGCATGTGCTATCACTCCAGTTTGTGTACCGTCAACGGGCATCCAGGGCGCGATCAGAGGGTCCTTGCCGGTGGTGAGTTGTTTTAAGCATCAGAAAAACGTCTTTTGTGGGACGCGTGTAGTAGACCGATAGGGAACACTGTAGTGTCCGAGCAAAGTATGCAACAAAAAATCACGCATCCCTATGTCACAGAGAGCACACAGTCGATCCAACTCCCATCGGTCTCCGGCAGCATCCGGTGTCTTTGCGCTCGTACAAGCACAGATGCGCTCTTGGTAGGCCTAGCTGCACCGTGTTCGTCCGTCAGGACCTCACTGATGTATCAGGACTAGCGCACCTTTTGGAGGTCGGGGAGCTAGGCACTCTGCGATCAACATGCTGTCGTTGTTCGGGTCTTCTCTTTGTGTTCCCCAGAGCTTGTAAAACGCGTTCGAAATTGCCGTCTATGAATGTCGCGTATCGTAGCCCCGTCGCTGGCCAGCGCCGCACGAGGTAGAAGTAGGAGTACTGCTTCTCTTGCATTGGTGTCAAAGCGGGCTTGAGGATCGCATCGCATAGATCGAGACAGATGATCAGCTCAAAAACGAGGCTTGTGCTGGGAACTCATGCGTCACCACCAGTCACAGGACTTCCGGCAGTACAGCCTCGACGAGCGACTTCGAGATCTCCTCAATTAGCTGTGTTAGCTTGTCGTGGGCCACATTGAGAGATCTCGGACAGCATTGGGCTCTCATACTACAACTTGCTGCCAGCTTTGGCGACTGCTCTTCATTTGTATGAAATTCTTGTCAGACATGATCATGCGCCGAAGTCTCGCGTTTCGCTTGGCATGAACGGGAGCTCGATAGGCGGCCTTGGTAGAGTAGACGAAATTCTGGACAACGGGATTGCACCCGGTGGTGGACCGTAACGTTCAGACAATTTGGCTGTAACACTGCAAGGCAACGATGAGGAGCTGTTGAAGAGAATGATATGTGTCTTTGCTCGGGTGTATCATCCGAGAGTGGCGCTTCACGCTTCATTTGAAGGAAGGTGACGCTGACGAGAAGTGACTCAAGTCACAAGCGACCAGCATGCTACATGATGAGAACATCTGAGTGTAAAGAGGTAACTGCGCGGGCGTCTGAGCTGTGTTCTTCAGTGACGAAGCGAGTTGTAGCGCCCAGAGTCTCCAGTCATGCTGATTTCGATCAAGAGAACTTACACTAGACAGCGACTGACTGTAAGCAGAGCAGTCTTCGAATTCATGAATTGGCAAACGATCAATTCATGAGCACAGAACAAAAACAGCAAAAGAACAACGAAAGAGCTCGAGTGACTGTTCTCAAGGAATTGGCGGTGCGTCAGCAGGAAAGCGCATGTGGAGAATGTTTGAGCTGCCCATCCTTGATAGTGTGTGAGCCCCACGGTCATCTGCGAGGGAGAAGCGCAAAGCGAGCCAAGAGGTTGGAAAGGCCCGGACAGGTTGCGACTAATTCCGTGTGTTGAGGCAAAAGCTGCAATAATGTGTGATGACAATTCGTCGACAACCCAGCTCATATGACAGCCTGTGATCTACCACTAGTAGCTTCGCGCTGCTTGGAGAGACGTGAGTGCACACCTGTTCTTTTGCTTTCACGATTTGGTGATCCACATCCGTTATTATTGAAGGCTTCTCGAGCCACGGGTCGAGAGACACGCAAAAAAGAGTCAAAAAGTTCGAAGTGTTGAGTCAAGAGATGGACGTGTTGGACGACGGCAAACGTCACGTGATGTCACGTCCCGCGGCGCTGACTCGGCCGAAAGATCTGGCAGCCCTTGCACACAATTTTTTGGAAAAGCCCTGGCTCCGAAGACGAAACGGTGAAGCAGCGGTATATAGATGTGGTCACGAGGTGTGGAGTCAGAGTTACGAGTGTCTAGGCGTGACCATGCAATCATCAATCGAATGTGAACCTGACACTTCATCGTCCCCAAACCATCTGGCAATCGCACTTGACGGCCTGCGAATGATTTTTGCAACTCGCACGCGGGCACGCACGCTCATCTCCACCTCGAATGCTCCTCAAGAACGACTAAAGTAGCACCCTACAAGCAGCCGGCGCACTGCGTCTTGCTTGACACAGTAGATCGGCTTCGGTCCTCGAGGAAAACTTCGCTCGCCCAACTCGCCTCGTGCATTTGGCGCATCTCGATTACCTGGCAGTCCGCTCCCTGCTCGACAAAGCGGCATGCCAGGCAAACGGCCTTACCAAGGCCCGCCCTCAAAGGCCCGGAATCCTTCGGGCACGACGAGTGGCAAGAATGCTTCAGACAAGGTCATCAAGAAGCAGAAACGCGGCCCAAGGGCCTACATAGATCTACCGCAAGCATCAAAGCAGCCGGCCCGCGCCTGGATTTCAAGCGAACAAGAGGACAACTCAGGAGATGAAGACTTGCAAGCCGCGCTGGGTGCTGAAGAGATGGCCGGAGAAGGAATCGACAGTGATGGCGATGGAAAAGAGGGTATCTCCCCGGAGTCGCACGCAATGCACCTCGCAGAGAACGGCCTTTCGAGCAAAGGCAAAGGGAAAGCGTCGAATGGCTTGGACTTCTTGCTGAATTTGGATGCTAAGGGGATTAGCAAGTGAGTGCCATTGCCTCAGGGTTGGGTAGTTGGAGCCCGGATCTGGATAGCTAAATTCACAGTGGTCCCGTGCCCCGCTTTTAAGATCGCGAGCCGAGTTGGCTCGATTGAAGAAGCGCGAGCGCGCTCTGGAGCGTGCCAAAACTGCCAACCAGTCTCGAGAGGGCAGATCGACCAGCGTGGGCAGCAGCAGCAGTAGCGCAAGCACGGACATGCAGGGCTTGAGCGATGACAGCGATGCTCAAAAAAGTGTTCTGAGCGAGTTCAGTGATACGGATAGCCAGCTCTCAGACGAGGATCGGGAGATGGATGTTGAAGCGGAGCATGCCGCCCGCATCAAGGAGGTGCAAGCACGTAAAGATCGTGTCGAAGCACGTCAAAGCGCTGCAGCAGCAGAACGTAAGCTTCCTGTGCGCAGCATGCGGGGATGGGCATCTGCCTCCGACTCCGAGTCTGGGCTCAGTGATCGAGACAATGGCTTTTCAGGCGCAAGGGACGCGGACAAGTCCCAGCAAAAGCCTAGCAGAGCAGTTCATGATCGCCTCCCAGAAGACGAGGAGACAGCGCGGGAATCCACGGACGACGAAGAGCAACAGAAAGCCGCTCGCCGAGCAGCAAGCCGCGTGTCCACCATCACATCCAGTGCACGCTTCGGCATGCTTGCGCCTTATGAGATCATGGGGCTCAAGAAGCGAGGCGACCGCACACAGGCAGCAAGAGAGCAGATTGCCAAGCTGGCCACGGACGTCGTCGCGGACCCGGAAATGTCTCTCGGCCTGCTCAGAAGACTGGCTGTCTTCGCCAATCGCAGCATTCCTCCGCCGCCTGATGCCGACATCACGAACACTGACGGCAAGCGCTTTGTCGATGATGCTATTCGAGGAGCGGCCATCATGAGCATGTGTGCCGTTTTCACGGACATCTTGCCAGGATATCGAATCCGCCCACTGTCCGAAGCGGAGCGAAGAGAGAAGACGAACCAAGAGACTACACGCCGAAGGGAATTTGAGCAGGGGCTCGTCGATGTGTACCGACAGTATCTCGAAACGTGCGACAAGGTCATCAATGGTGTGTAGGGCTTGCCGCCGCGCCAATAGCGACGCGCTGACTGACCTCAGCTCCCCACCCCATAGCTCGTATCGCACTTTCCGAATTAGCACTACAGGCCATGTGCGTGTTGTTGACACGTACGACCCATTTCAACTATCGAACAAATCTCGTTCGTGCTTTAGTATCACAGCTGTCGCGCCACGGTTGGAGTAAGTCGAGTGAGATCAGCGCTCTCGCACTGATCGAGGTGCTCAGCAAAGATCTTAGCGGAGAGATTTCCCTCGAGGTGGTGCGTCTACTGAACCGCATGATCAAGGAGAGGACATACAGGGTCAATGCACGGGTGTTGGATCTTCTACTCCATTTGCGCTTGCGCGACGAGCTAGGAAATACCCGCGCAGACACACAGAGAGCGAGCAAAGGAGAGAATGCGGACAAGCGCAAAGCTGGAAAGGACAAAGCGAAGCCGAAGGAGGTCCGGAAGGGGAAAGGCCAGCACTTGAGCAAGAAGCAGGTCAAGGAAATGCGCGAGAGGGCGGAGATCGATGAAGAGATGAAAGAGGCCAACGCCGAAGTCGACCTTGAAGAACGCGAGAAAAATGTGAGTTCTCGCACAGGATTCAAACGTGACTTTTGGTGCTCATCACTTCGCCTCCGCCCAATATCAGCAAACGGAGACCCTGAAGTTGTTGTTCGTGCTTTACTTCTCAATCCTGAAGGCTCCTTCCGTGCCTGGTCCGTTGTTGGCCTCCTCGCTGGAGGGACTCAGTCGCTTCGCGCATCGCGTCAACGTGGACTTCTTTCGCGATCTTTTGGCTGTTCTACGCGCACACGTTGTCGAGGCTCGCCAGCACGCGGAGTCTGACCTGCTGCCTCGGCATCCTTTGAATGTGGAAGAGGAGGAGAATGGGCCAGATGCGGACTCAGCAAAATACGACACGGCGGAGGGGAGCGAAATGTTGCGTGATGACCAAGCCTGGGGAGCTGGGGCGGTCAAGTCGCGCAGCGCCAGACGGGATGGCGCCCGGGAAGCGCTTCATTGTCTCGTCACCGCGTACGAGCTACTCTCGGGTCAAGGCGAGGCCCTCAACATCGAACTGTCTGACATGGCGGGACACTTGTACGCGATCATGTTGCCGCTAGCACTCTCACCAACGATCGAGGATCCTCCGGTGCTTCTGTCATCTGGGACGAGCTCAGAGGCGCTGCTTGCTGGCGGGATTAGCGGCAAGCACAACGGACCGCACATGCATAGCCATCTTCTGCGCACAGATGCTGACATTCTTATCAGAGCGCTGGAGCTGGCTCTGCTGAGGCCACGCATAGCCACATTCAGTTCTGAGGTCAATGCTGCCTTCGTCAAGCGAATGCTAGCCTGCGCCATACATCTACCGCCTGCGACTGCTTGCCGCCTGCTTGTGGTTGCTAAGAACTGTATTGCCCGGGATGAAAAACTCGAGGCGCTGCTGGACACCAATGACCGGGCGAAGAATGGAAAGTTCGACGGGGAGAGTGACAACATAGATGCTGCTAGGCCATTAGCCGCTGGAGAGGCTGCGTGGGAACTTCACCTTCTCATCCATAGCTCCAACGCAGATGTTGCTGCAGAGGCAATGAAGCTTGCCAATTTGCAAAGATGAGACTCGCAGTGTCTCACACTCACCCTTGGCCTCTGGCAATTCATGCTCTTTTCCAGAGCGTGAGCCTTGCCCTTGCGATGTGTGCGATGCATGGGTGCGCGATGTATTCTCAAAGGGGCAGCAGAAGAATTGCGACTCAAGTTGACTCCGCGGTCACACGTCTAAAAAAAATGACGGTCTGCATTGGTAGGCATGAGAAGATGACTCAAGCACTGTGACTGTGATGAACAAAGTCATGCTTCTCCCTCTGACTACCAAGATTCACCAACAGCGACTCCGGATGCCTCCCCACGCTCGCGGGGATCTCGATATCACGTGACCCGGAAGCCCCTGGAGTCAAACTTGGGCGAGATGCGCGAGGGATTGGGCGCACACGCACGAACCAACCGTGGCAGTTGAATCTCGCGTGGAGCTGTGGCATCGTGTTCATCTACGAGACACCATCTTCCTACGCTCCTACTCAAAATTGTACCTGTGCACCACCTTTCGTAGTCGCGAGTGGCTCCCAGTCGATCTCTGTGGAACGTAGCCTTCGCTCGCTTCGCCGACTTGGCCGCATCGTAGGCTGTTTCACCCAAGTCCACCTACCTCATCGCATCGTCACTCCCCGGAAAGGCGCAGGATGTCGCTGCTTTACTCTGTCGGTGCATCTGCATCGTTGACAACGCTGCTGGCGCTTTATTTGATCTTCACGGGATCAGGAAGCGCCTTTGCTGTCGGAACTTTTCTGGAAGAGACGAGTCCGTATGCGTGGGCACTGCTTGGGATCGGTTTGTGCATCGGATTGAGCGTGGTCGGCGCTGGCTGGTGAGTCTTGAATGCTCGCTCGGTCACAAGCCCTGGCCTTGCTCGCGCAGGGCTTTGAGACCTGCTCTTGCATACAAGATGTGAACACTCAATGCAGTCAGGCAATTTCGGGGAACGTTGGACTGACCATGGTTCTTGGGCGACCCTAGGGGCATCTTCATCACTGGCTCGTCCATCCTGGGAGCCGGAGTCAGGTCACCTCGCATCACTACGAAAAACTTGATCTCGTGAGTGCGCATCGCTCTTTAATGCCCGCTACAGCCAAAATTGCTTACTGTGAAGGTCTCTCGCGATCTACCCGATTGCACAGCATCATTTTCTGTGAGGTGGTGGCTATCTACGGCGTCATCATGGCAATCGTCTTCAGTGCCAAGATCAATGGCAACCTGAAAGGAGGCGCCGACGGATTGTGGACAGCTGACAATTACCTTACTGGTGAGTCTAGGCTTCGCCCGTCCTTGTGGATTTACGTTGGGCCTTGCGTTGCTCACCTTCAAGATCACGAATCATCAGGCCACGTGCTCTTCTGGGGTGGTTTGACTGTCGGCTTGTGCAACTTATTCTGCGGCGTGGCAGTGGGAGTTACCGGCGCCAATGCTGCAGTGGCAGATGCTGCCGATCCTCAGCTGTTCGTCAAGATCCTCATCGTTGAAGTATTCAGCTCAATTTTGGGTCTCTTTGGATTGATCGGTGAGTTGCTCGCGTCAGCAGGAATGACAGCATACCAAGCGGACGACTTACCGCGCTGTCATTGCTTCTCTCGACTTGCTCTTTTCTCGCGACGCAGTGGGCCTAATCATGGTGAGTCATCGAGTCTGGCCATCATGGTCAATCCGTCGCGCACTGATACCCTGCCTCCTCATTCGCAGACTGGAAGCGCTGTCGAGTTCTCGTGAGGCTCACCTCAGGTTGGTGTACAAGCACTGTCCGCCGCACAAAGCCATAGGGCGGTACCTCGGGTAGCTTTGATGCACAACATCAAGCATTCGAGCTGCTGACTCGTCAGCACACAATGGAATTGATGCATTTGCATAAAGTTCTGGAGCTTGCCTAGGCTACGTGCGTGCTGTTGAGGCGCAAGAGTGAAACGCGACCGGAAGGTGTGCATTGGATATCGAGGACTGCGCAATGGATTGAATCAGGCGCCATCGCAGGAAAGTGCTATCGATTCTCAAACCGAAACATAGATAGGTCCTTCAGCGGCTCTCGCTGAGGAAGCTCAGCAGTAGAGCATCGCGTGGCCTCAGAGTCCGAGCATCGCGTGAGTTGACGACAGTCAACCGGGTCGTAAATTCTTGGGCAGATAGGAGCCTGGTCAGCGGCTACTGCGCCGCCCTCCTTCGCGTTCACGGTACCGTTCGAGGTCCCAGGCGCAGAGAGTGCCGGGTGCCAGGTATGCGCACGTGAAACAGCGCCAGGCATGAAGCGGAAGGAATCCAGCTTTGACATTGACAATGGTGTCGGAATGCTGATACCTGAGCGGCGCGGTGTCGCTGTATCTTGTTTGGCTGTGCGCTTGGTGTTGCTCGAGGCGTGACTGTCGAGCTGGAAATCCAGCCTGGGCTTGCTGGTCGTCGCGCTGCGGGGCGCTTTTGTTTCCCGAGTTTTGCTTGCAACGTGAGGCGTCTTGAGGCCGGGCGTGTTGCGACGATCTGCCAACGCATTCGTACTTGGCACCTGAGCATTATTGAGTTCGAGTGACGCCGTGGGACCCGTGACGGCTTTCATGGGTGTTCGCGCCGAGCGGTGGGCTGACGACGCATCACAGAACGTGAACTTCGAGCGCAGATCTGATGAGAGTCGTCTTGAAGCTTGTTCGAGCTTCGCGTCTTCACGGACAGCCCCGTGCATATCCCAGAAGAGGTCTGGATCAGTGCGATCGATCCTCCCTCTTGACCTGAGCGTGACGATTTGACGTGCCTTCGCGCAAGTCGGGGATTCCACGACCTCGTCCTCATCGCCGTGCCTACCTTCTGATTGCGGGCTAGACTCATCGAGACGCAACCGCTTGCGTGCGCCGATGCTTGCTGGCGAGATGGAGCATCGCTCTGCTGATCGGCGACCAGGCGTAATAGGAGACGAGATGAGACCATCTGCAACCGAAGAGCGTGGTGGTGAAGAATCGTCGAGGTCCGAAATTTGCGAGGCTTCGGGGCGGCCCGCATCGTTGCCGAGCCAATAGCCCGAGTCCTCTTTGTCTGATATGCAGCGCTGTTGAAGACAATCCGCGACGGGGGCGTCGTGTGCCGAAGAAATTGCGCTATCATCATTTAATTGTTCAGCTGCCGTCGCTACGCGAGATTGAGCAGGCAGTGCGGTTTCGTCGTCAGCAGGAAAAAACCTACTTCGCTGCACGATTGAACTTTCTGGAGTAGCCAGCTGTACAGCGGACTTCGTGGAAGTGAACGCGTGTCCGGTGGACGCGTGTGACTGCTTCGCGCTCGATGCTCTCCGCTCGACCTGCTTGCGGGAGCTAGCTGCACCAACGGCAGTCTCAGAGGTCGTCTTTCCGAAGAAGCTTGTCATCTTGGGTTGCTTTTCGGTCAAATGTGAGGAATAGCGCTGCCCTGATGGGACATTGGCGGAGCGAGATGCACTGAAAGGACTTCGAGGCGTCGTACCGTGCTTCGCGTATCGTGTTGCGGCATGCTGTGATGAGGTTTGAACTCTGCCAAGGTCGACCACTGCCTCGCGCGTGATTGGATCGAGATCCCCATTTGCCAGGCTGAGGCACTGCTCTCTGGGCACTTCGTGACCGATGCATGGGTCCTTGTCGATGTTCTCTGCCTCGGCACCTGGTAGAGGATTAAGTGTGGTAAGACTGACAGCACCCTCCGAGTTCCTTTCGAACACTCTTTGAAAGACAAAGGTGCGCTCTGCAGTGTTGAAGCGCTCCTGATAGTCCTTCGGAACGCGCATGCCTTCCATGCGAGCAGCCTGCAGAGCTTTTGCGACAGTGTCGCACTTGCGTAGCAGACGATGTGCAGTCTTGAGGCCCATGCCGACGATGGATTCGAGGTAGTCGCAGCCTGACAGAATAGCCATTTGACGGAAGTGGGCATCGTCAAAGCCGTGCAGCGACAGGGCCTTGCAGCGAGTGAGCTGGTCGCGTCTGAGCTCGACGCAATCGCCGCTAGGCTCGAGCTTGTAGAGGACGGTGTGGCAACCAAATACGAGCAGATCAGAGTCTTCGGTGACGATGCCTTGTATATCCCCCCTCTTTTCCAAGTATGCCAGCTGTGCATCTGCCTCGTATGGCGCTACAATGTACGGCACACCTGCTTTGCGCAACTCCTGCAAAGATACGCGAGGGGGGTAAGCGTCGCACATCTAGCGTCAAGACAACGGCTCATCAGGCTCGCGACCTGCACTCACTTTGATGAGCTGGTAGGCCATGGCTGGAGTGACGTCGACGCTCTTTGCGAAGATGTCGTGCGCTTGTTTAGTGAGACCCTGTTTCAGCAACGTCTTGGCTCTCGTTCTATTTTCTTGGCGTCGACTGTGGTCACGAAACTACCTGTCAGCCGCGTTCCGCATGAGGTCAGCGCTGTACGCAGAGCCACACTGATGACTTACGCAGCTCGATCGGCTTCAGTCTTGGCTTTGGCTGGTAGTCTGTCCCCATCGAATACCAGGTACGGCGTGACACCGTAGTGCTGCAGCATTCGGACGCGAGTCATCGCAAATTCGACGTAGCTGGGAAGAGTAGGGAGTAGCGCGATGGCATCAGCAACCTGTCTCTTCGAGTCCTCCCTCGCGAACTTGCCCCCCCCC
>NW_020290158.1:2979-20380 GCF_003144195.1 Ceraceosorus guamensis | reverse complement strand
TTTTTTTCCTTTCCCGCGCAGCACGAGCACGTTGACGCCCACTCTAGTATACCCCGGCAACGCTCCGCGCCCAGCAGAGACCATCATAGACCGGCGCCTCGACCGGTCTCAGATTCCACCCATCCTCCAACCGTTTGCACAAGTCGTTTTTGACGCTTGTGTTGACGTCCTTTACCCTACTCCTCGTGGCATTGGTACGACGACGGTGACGAGCACAAGTGAGTCGAGTAGCGCGACAGCGTCCAGGGAGTCCGAGCTGACGTTATATATGCATGCCGCAGCCACCACGACGCTGCAGGCAGTGACAGCCTCGACCACCATCACCACCACTACCACCGAGACCACGTCGACTACAGTGACTGCGGATACTGCGCAGACCGCAGTCGCACCCCCGCCCCCACAAGGGCAAGATGCTACATTCCTGCGCATCGAAGGCTCCACAGAGACCATATTTGAAGGCTTTGTCAATTCCAAGGCCAAGACTTTCAACTTTCCCGCTGGTCCCTTGGTTTGCGACAGTCGCGTCGGCGCTGGTGGCTCGGTCATCACCGCAATCGCCGATCTAGGGTTGCCTGTGCGGGTGACGCCCACTTACAACGCCGAGGGTGTGATCTTGGGACGCGTCAAAAATGACGAGGCGGGACAAGGTCCATACGAATGGGTGAGTGGTGCCAAAGCAGTATGGATGCCATGGCTGACGCGCGCATGCTAACAGCTCCACTCTCCCATATGCTGATCCTGCAGCGAGGCGTGCGGCGCTTGATAGGTTCGGCGTCGTATGCCACTTGCAGCGCACCCCTGGCTCCGCCGAGCGCCAATACGCAGGCGGAAGACTCTCTCGCGTGAGTTCACGGCATGCCCCCCTCCTCCCCACCTTTCGCATCGCTGGCATTGATGCGCGGCCTAAGGCATACACTGACAGCTTGAGCTTTGTGCAGCTTCTACAACCCAAATATCCATCGGGGCTACCTGACCGCCACCCTGGCATCCCCCGGCAAGGTGTATGTTGCTGGACAGGGCGTGATCAGAGTGCAAGTCGACTACACCCGTGGCGATGGAGACTTGGAAACTCGTCCCGCGTCTCTTGCCATGATTGGTGGTGTACAGGCCCTAGGCGAAGGAGATGCGTACATCCCCGTGCCGACCGTACCTGGACAGTACGCTTTCAAGGCTACCAGAGACGACATGATTCGCTCCAATTCGCTGCTTGTGTACGTCAAGGCTGCTGCGTGAGAATGTGCTTGTAACCCACAGTCTTCTCCCTCGAGCGGCCCGCATGGCAGTCGTGAGTCACGAGTTGAAACGTTGAATCAAGAATGCATAGGAATCTTGAATTTCATCCATGCAATCGAGTCAAAAACTCGCGCGTCTGATATGAGTTCACCGGCCTTGACTGAATCGTGTCGCCCTCGACGGCCTTCTCAGAACACCTGCTCTGGCGGGCAAAAGCGCGGAAGATCACGTGACCAAGTACAAATCCAAATGGGGACGAGCGAGCGACTTCTGGAAAATTCGAGACGCGCGTGCAAAGAATACGCGTTCAGAAGTCGAGTGACTTGCTCCTCCACTTTGCGGATTTTGTGGTGAATTATGAAAGTGGTGAGTGAGTCGAGTGTAATTCGAGATCTCCAGTCGTGAGTCGTGAGTAGTCATGGGCAAGGCCAGCATCATGCACATGCTTCATACTCATCAAGGTCAGTCTGCACCATTCACGATTCACGATTATAACCCACAGATACCGCGCACCCTACATTCTCCTCACCCACAACATTGCTCTCATCGCACCTCGAACACCACCTTTGCGCACGACAAGCGAGGCAAGGCATCGCCCTGATTGCAGACGACACCACCACCACAATCAACACCGCGCTTTCGAGATGTCGGAGAGGAATCTGGACCAGCTGCTCAAGTGGTCCATTGCAGCGCAGGGAGAAGGTAACGGCACCGGTGCGGGCAATGGTTCCATCGACGCCCAGGCCTTGGCCGCGCAGCAGCCCGGAATGAAGGAGATCGCGGCAGAAGTGGCAGCTGGCAAGAGGCCAGATCTGCAAGATCCTGGATTGCTGGATGCTCTCATGGGCGGCAAGAGCGAGGCGCAGATGATGAAGGAGGAGTTGGCTGTGGCTTGCGATGAGCAGAGATCGACGGAGGATCGATGCATCGCTCTGGACAACTTTGAAATGGTCAGTTGGCTGGTTGGCTGGCTGGCTGGCACTTTGGCCTATGCGCATGCGCATTGCCGCCTCCCCCCCTGCGCGCGCTCACACACATTGCAAACGTGATCGACTGACGCCATTTACGCCGATGCCGCATCGCAGCTGATCGAATCGATCGACAATGCCAACAATATCAAGAATATGGGCATGTGGCCTCCACTCCTATCCCTGCTCGCCTCAAAGGTGCCCGCCATCCTTTCGGGTGCGCTATGGGTTGTCGGCACAGCGATTCAGAACAACGACAAAGCGCAAATGGCTTTGCTCTCCCACAAGCCTCTGCAGGCCATCCTCGACTCTTTGAGGTGGGGCGATGTGGAAGCTAGCAAGGGCGCTAGCGGGTCTGCAGTGAGCACGTCGGAAGCAGAAGCCATCAGATCCAAGGCGGCGTACGCTCTCAGCGCCCTGCTCAAGCACAATCCCCCTGCAGTCGTAGCCTTCGATGAACTGGATGGGTGGCAGGCTTTGAGAGGCGCACTCGAGGATCCGAGCATCGCCATTCGCAGAAAGGTCGTCTTCCTCATCAACACGCTGCTTCTTCAAGCTCAGCAGGACCAGGTAGCCGATGGCAGGGATGTGGAAGAGGCTGATCAGGTGGGCGACGCAGCCGCAGCTACCCTTGCCAGCGATGGCAACACTGCCGCGCGGGGCACTGGCACGGATGCGGATCCCATCAGAAGCGCAGCAACATCCACGCGCTCGGCATCTACCGCGCTCACTTCATTGCCTGGTCAGCCAGCCTCGAGCAATGCGCATGGCAGCGCAGCGCCTTCTGCACCGCTGGAGCGAGGTCCAGAGACGCACAGAGAGGGCATCGCATATCCAGATATTCCCAGAGCGCTGTTACATTCCGGCATCATTCAAACACTACTCAGCAGCTTGCTGCCAGCGAACAAGGTATCTGCCAGCGTTGCATCGCTCAAGGACGGTGCGCAAGCTAGAGATGACCTGGACTACAGCGAAAAGGCGTCGAGGGCGGTGGCCAATTTTGTGGAGAGTGTGTGCGAAAAGGGAAGGGGGAACGAAGAGCTGAGAAGAGGAATGAGAGATGGCGCTGCCGAGGAGGCCAAGCTGCTGGATTTGCTCAGCGATGAGTTAGAAGGAGCGCCTTTGCGAGGCTCGACGGAAGAGGACGATGAAGCACAGAGGGATGTCAAGAGCAGGTGGCAGCAGGTGGGCTTTGAGCCTGCGGAGTGGGAGCAGCTGAGGGAAAGAGCGAGCAACATGGCCGCTGGCGATGCCGCTGCGTAGAGTCATGTGTGCAACGGTGCTCCTTGTGCGAATTCCATGCTTTCGAGCTCGGGCAACAGCGAGATTCCGTACCGCGTGTGAATAATCTTGATCAGCACCATCACAAGTGACGTCGTCGACCAAGCGCATTCATGCGGGCAAGCAAATCATTGCAGAGAGCTCGCGATTCGCCTCTCGCAACTTGGACCAAGGACCCCATCGATTCGCGATCGAATGTACGCGCTGCAATCCTTACTCGAGAATCTAGCGCAACGATGGAAGAATTTCGCATGTGATTCACGTGGACTGTGAGATCATGATCACCCTCTAAAGTCACGAATCAACCCACACCCATTCAACTCTCACTCACCATTGCGAGTTTAAGACTCATGTCCTTACAGTAGTCGTCGGTCTGCGTGGTCTTGCTTCGAGAGACTTGACGTCTGTTTGCGTTTTGAGCCTGCAGAAGACGTGATTCGTGACCGTGCACGTGACTTGCAGGGCACAGGCGAAAAAGAAAGAAAAAAAGTCAGCCCAGCAGCAACAAGCGCGCGCGCCGGCCGCTGCAGCACGGCTCCGCAATGGCATTGTCCGTCCGCGATGTTTGATTCAAGATTCTTCGCCTGCTCAAGGCCCTTTTGCTGGGAACACCCTTCCATCACACTCCTCACACATGGTCTGGACCGTGCACAGCGGCCACGAAACATACCACGCTCAGACAACATGACATGATCCCACGGTCAGCATGAGCATCGGCAACGCAGAGGCTAGCACCTCCAAGCGCAAGCATCAAGCTGAAGCTGAAGCTGAAGCTGCAGCAGGTGCTGGTGCTCCCATCAAGCGCCGCAAGAGTCGAGGTGAAGATGTTGAGGTCGATGCTGCGGCGGCGGTGGCGGCGCCTGCACCGCACGCGCTCTCTCAAACACGCGACACGGAAGACGAAGATGGCGAGGATGAGGCAGGCAAAGGCATGAGTGCTACAGGTCCGTCGCAGCGGCCGCACGGATGCAGCCTAGCCGCTGCCCTCTCCACCACTTCTGCCGATGCGTTGAGATCTGCGCTGAGCACGCTCAGGAGAGAAACGAGATGTGCGGTAGACTCGGCTGGAGCGAGGGAAGCTATCGCTGCGTCGGATGGCAGAATCGCTCTTGTCACGCAGCTTCTCACTGCGCCCTCGCATCATGGCCAGGACGATCAGCTGCCTAGCGCTCTTGCTTCTCTCCTTGCTGCTTGGGATTTGGCTGATGCGGTGAGTGTGCCAGCGGCGAGGAGCCGAGGAGCTTACAGCGGCGTGTGTGCGTTGCATTGCTTGCGCGATGACAACACCACCGAGCTCACGCCGTTCCTGCCTCGCTCTTAGCAATCCTTGCCGACTCTGATCCCTTTGCCGCTCTTCTGTTTGGCTCAAATGTTGACGCTGCTATCAGCACATCAGCCGACACACGAAATGGGTGAAGCGGTAATCTCGGCACTGCTGCCACCGAGAACTCAGGCCTTAGAAGCGAGCGGCAACGGTCGTGCGCCGGCTGCATCGTCCTCGAGCAGCGGAGCTTACTGGAGAAGGATGCAGGCTTATCTCGTCGCCGGGCAAGGACAGGGTGCGAGCCACGGCGCTGCACGCGGTGCTGCAACAAAAAACGAGACGTTGACGCTGGCAACGAGCAGGTTGATGCTCGCCATGAGCTGCTTCGCAGGAAGCAAGTACGCCAGCAGAATATTCGACGCCGTCTCGTGGAGCGGCAGCGGCGCTATGCCTCGTCTGATTACCATGAGGCGAATGCGATCGCGCAAAGGCGGTCACAAGACTTCGCGGGGGTCCACCGTTGCTAACCCTGGCACCTTCGACTCGCCCGACGTGCGAACGCTCTGGACGCTGCTCCTCTTGTCTTTCTTGCGCGCAGGCTCACCGGCCCTGTCGTCCGCGGTGCTCGATCTGGGCAGACCCTACGTACCCGCCATCGTTAGCGGGCTCTCAGTCGACTCGCCAGAGATGGTCGTGCACACGCTTCAAGTGCTACACGACTCGCTTCTGGTCGACGATGGTCCGGCTGCGGCGCGATCGGCTCTGCGCGTGCCTAGGAGCAAAGTGGTGGCGCTGTTCAACGAGTGGTGCATCAAGGAGATTCTCAAGCTCTACGATCGCAAGGACCAGACCGACGTGGTGGATGGCGAAGGCAATCGCCTCGCTGTTGGCGACGTCGCTCATCACTTTCTGACCACGCTGTGCACGCATCCTGGAAGAGGTGTCTGCTTCGTCGACCGCGGTTGGTATGCCAAAGCTAGTCAGCAACCAAATGAGGAGGCCACTCGTGAAGGCATCGAGGGTTCGGAGATGGCCGATGGCGAGCTAGCTGCTGGTCGATTAGGCGCGTTGGGGGACAACGACGAGAGCGAGCTTGGTGCGCAGCGCTCTCCGCGCGTCTACAACAAGATCCTCCTGGGTGTGTCGCGCGCGCTCTCCCCTTCGCGTTCGCTACCACAACAACAGTTGACCATCGACATCCTCCGCGCAGCGCCAGAGCTCATCGGCGCATACTTTGACTCACCAAGCGGAAGCGGCTTGTCTTCCTCCTCCCTCGAGCCACGCCCTCACAGCTCTGCTTGGGTGTCTAGTGTATCCTTTCTGTCTCGCGTGCTTGCCCTGCCTTTGCCGGAGAGGCGAGAGGATACACCATCCACACCTCCGCCCTTCAAAAACCTTGTCGCTGCCTTGCTTCCCTCTCCGTTGACACGCGCGCAGTTGCAAAAGGGCCTCGCGAGCCCTGATCGGCTGGTTCAACATATCACCATGCGACTGCTCACACGTCTCTTGGACCGGCTAGTGCGCTTCAAGGAAGCCTGCCATTCCGCGATCTCCGACCTGCAGCAAGGGGAGCCAGACAGCGCAAAGGCAGTCGAGCAGTCTCGTAATACCACTCTAGATACCTCTGCTAATCCCTGGGACGGCCTTGTGCAACCGTCGAACGTCGTTGATCAGTGGAAGAAGCGATGGGGCGCGGTGGAAAAGGAAGCGCGACGAAGATTGCCAGACGTAGCAAGTATCATCACGAACCTCTCTGCTCAGGCGCTCGCGAAGGAGACTTCAGCTGCCCCTTGTCAGACGGACGGTCAGACCTCGCCTGCTACGAGGCAGGGCCAGGGGCTGCTCTTGGAGGAAGGCAGGCTGCGTGTGCTGCTCTATTACTGCCAAGTCACTCCAGCATCGGCCTTGCCCGAAGCAGCACGACTGGACTATGTTCGGCTGCTTCTGGCGCAATCAGCTGGAGTGCCTATGGCGGCGCTGTGCCGGCTGCATGCACTCAGGATCTTGTCGCTCTGTATCGGAGAGGCCTCCGAGCTGAGAGCCGCGCCGCTGGACGTCTTTGCCACCATTTCTTCCGCTTCAAGTTCTGCGTCCTCCCCAAAGACGTTCTTTGGGCTGCTTCTCCAGCTGCTAGCGCGCGACTCGCAAGAGTCAGGCAAAGCTTCTGCACTGATTCGATCTACTTGCTCTCAGGCGCTCATCGGCGTGATGCGCGAGAGCGTCCTGTTCGAACACGACCCCGCCGAATGGACCGTCTGGGTTCACACATTTTCTGGAGCTCCGAACGTGGACTCGCCAGACCGGGCGGACCATGTTCGGGCTTTCTTAGAAGATTGCGCTTCCAGGTGCCGCAAGACGCACCACCGATATCTCGAGATGAGTCGCAAGCACCGAGAAGAGAATACTGTCTCCGATGGTCTGTCCAGAGGAATTGTAGATACGGACCTGGCTGCAAGTCCATTGATGGCCACGCTCGTAGAGCAGCTCTCCATTCGTCTCCGCAAGCAATTGCTCGACGAGGCCGACGTCGTCAGCGGAATCCGTGGCACGATGCAGAGACGCGCTTTGGTCGGCTACGCTGCTAGATTGCTCGTGCTGCTACTTAGCAGTGGTAGACCTGCTCATCCGCTTCTAGCTTGGGCAAGAGAGCTGCATGCTGCTGCCCAAACAGATCATGATGTCTTCGTCGTCAGCGAGATGGGTCACGCGCTCCAATTGATTGAAGTTGTTGCGGAGGGACGGAAACCCGTGCAAGCTAGCCCAGGTGAGTTGACGCTCGCAGAGCATCAAAACGTCGCCATTGGAAGGATTAATCTCCATGAATAATGATAGGAAGAGTCAGAGGTGTTTTAAGCTACCCGGGAAGACGAAACTTGTCACATGTCTTCGACCCAATGACCCATGGTGCTGCCCTTTCAAGCTTGTCACTTGGCGCAAAGCGTGATGCAGAAGCTGACTGCGAGCTTTCACGCCCCTTCAAAACGCAGATCTACTTGCTTTTGCGCAGTGTGAGTAGCTGTGCGGCATGATGAGCACCTCGCCCGCATCGGTGCGACGAATGATTCAATTTCTATCAGAAAATGCATGGCTTGCTTAGGGCCTTGACCGGACTCCTTTGAAGACAACCTTTATCTTACTTCTGTCGTATGACGGTCCAGCGATGCGGGCGCGGGCAGCTCTGGTCCTGTCATCTTGATCGTGCTCAAGGCTGACATTGATGCTGTTTTTCGACGCTGCTTGCCACACTAGCGATATTTTCGAGTGAGTACACGCTTGATCAAGTGATCCGAGCGCGCAAGGAAGAGATACACGTTTCATGTCCAATTGCTATCATACAAGGTCTCGCGACCCGGCATGTTGAGCACACGTACCTAATGCTGTTTATGCTGAGCGTTGCTGTGTGTTTGTGGAGCGCCCCGTCTGCGCACGTAGCTGACTCGCTTTCGTTCGACTCTTGCAGTGCCTGTGGTCGACCTGCTTTGCTGCGGAGAGCCCATCAAGAACGCGGAAACACTGACAAGGACCGACTTGCGCATGGCAGTCTACGTCGGATTGAGCAATTCAAAAAGCGACCCCACCTGTTTGCATTTCATTCCCGACCTGCTGGCCACTTGCTCCGTCAGCGAGCCTAAACTGCTCCTTCACATAATTTTGCGTAGTCGAGCACTCTTGGACGCTTTCAAGACCGACTCGGCAGGGTCGCACTCTTGGCTGCGGCTGCTGCAGCACGTCAGCCTTCTGGACGAAAGCGACGAGCAAGACCGCGCTGCAGTGTCCGTCTTTGCGACAGCCTTGGAGGCGTCGTTGCAACGTGCTTCGACAGCGCCCTTCGGCGGTCAAACCAGTCTTGAAGATGTCGACCGAGTGCTGCAATGCGCTGTGCCGTTCGTGCGGTTCATCACATCAGTCGGCCTCGACTGCCTTGCCAAGCTCCTGGCACTCAGGCTTCAGCAGCAGTCTGTTCCGCAATACATCGAGCGGCTCACTGAGGCTGTTGTCAGTCTGCCGACGTCGGACTTTGCGACTTTCTTCAACCATTACGATGGCCCGTCTTGCGCACTTCATTCACTCACATTTGCTGACGACAGCCACAAAGAAGGTAGTGGAGCTCTACTAAGCCTCGCTCACCTGGGCTTGTCCACACCTGCGCGACCCGGCTCCGTCGTAGGTCCCGCAGGCCAAACTGTACACGCGCTTTTGCCACTCTGGACTGGTCATCGGGATGGCGCCGATGCGGTCTTTGCCCTCATTCTCGAGCGGCGACCAAATCTCGCCAGTGTATTCTTCGAGAAGGTGAATGAATTGCGCAAGGCAAGCGACCTGAATCTTGATGCTTGCATCGCCTCGGGGCCGCGGACACTACATGTCGCGCTCACGATCGCGGCGCAGTCGACGTCTTGGAGCATCGACGACGATCTCTGCAAGTCGCTTGTCAACAGTCTTCCTGCGCTAGTCTTCAATCCCGACGCGCGCCTTGCTTCTGACGCAGCTGCGGTCGCCCTCGCGGTCCACGATTATGAACACCACAAGTCTACGTGTCATGATCAGCTCATTTCAGCACTTGTCGAAGGCGTCCCGCTCAAACCACAGGAAGCTGCTCAACAGGTGGCGCTCGATTTGGTTACTTCGCTCGCCAACCGCGACTTACCAGGCACCGCACCGCTCGCCCAGAAGCTCGTTCAACAGACACTCTTGTGGCTAGTGAGAAGGTTTGCAGAGGACGAGGAGGATACGGCTGCAATTCGAGCGCTCATCGACTCCTTTGGCAGCTTGTTAAGCACAACGAGCCTCTCTCCCAAAGCGCACCTAGTGGAGCCAGTCATCGTCGCAGCAGTCCGCAATCGTCTTCGCCGTCCTGAGGTCATGGCTCTGGTCGCGAAATTATTTCGGACAACCATGGATCTCAAAAGTGGCTTCCGAGCGCAACAGATCAGCGCGATACTTTCTCACGCAAGTTTCAAAGCAGCCGTGTCCGTCTCGACCAACGGAACGCACGATGAGAAGGCGCGGAGTGCCGTTCTGCATGCCTTGCACGCGGCCATGGCTTCAGACCCAGCGTCGCTGTGCCGGCCAGCGACAGTAAGCACTCTCGTGCGAGCATACGGTGGCACGCTGAGTCGGGCAGATCGCACCATCATGCAAGTCCTTGAACTCTTCGAGGGTCAAGAGCGAGCAAGCGTCATCTCGATTGCCGCGAGTTGGTCACCTCAGGGTCCTTTGAGCGGCTTGGCAGAGACTTCGAACAGTCCTTTTGATGGGATCGCGAGCCTTGATCCCTCCACCGCGTTCAACACTTGCGCGGCCTTTCCACGTGGCCGGGCATTCCGACATCGCAGCAGCTCGATGCGGTCAAAAGCCACAGCCTACGATCCGCTTTTCGTTCTGTCACTTCTCTCTGCGATGCTGCTCGACGACAGCTTTGGGCAACTCACTGGGCTGCAGTGGCTCGTCGTGCTCAGATCGAATGCGCTCGGCATCGCAGCATGCTGCTTGAGCTCTCGCTCAGCTTCTTTGAGAGATCGAGCTGCTCGCGTCTTGGGTCGGGCGTATGCGATGATATCACGCGCAGCTTTTCAGGAGCGCGAGCACCTTTTGCTCGTTTTGGACTCTTTGCGCGACTCGCGCCGACATGGTGACGACCCGCTGGCATTGTCAACAACGCTTTTTGTCGCGCATGCATTCCGGGCCATCAGCGCGCCAGGCTCTCTCGCCTACCCGCTCGTCAGCCGGTTTCTGCTTCAGCGGCCAGACCTTCGACTGGAGCAAGACATTCCCATGCTGTACAACACGCTTTTGTCCGACGATGACGAGCACCATGCGCGGCATCGACTGTGGATGCTGCGCTTCTTGCGCGACGTCGTCAAGAGTGGAGGATCGAACGAATGGAGGATCATGCGTAGAAGACGCGTGTGGGAGTTGCTTTCATCCATGTACAGCGCCAGCGTGGTGCAGCGCTCTGGACAAAGCAGTACTCGATCACTCATTCAAGAGATCTGTTTGCTTCTCGCTGAAAGACCACACGTTTCCCAAGAGCTGCTTCAGCGACGCGGACTCGTCGCTTGGATCGCGCAGCATTTTTCTTTGGAGCGCTCTTCCGGCGACGGCACGCAGAGCCAAGCGTTTGGCATCGCGCTGCTCCGAAAGGCGCTGCAATCTGCAAACCTTGTTCGTCTGACGTCGCGTACCGACGCAGCGTGGATAGCTGCTTCGCTCGATGTGCTCGAAAGTGCAGGGCTGGAAGGTGTTGTCGAGGATGGCGCAACCATCCTGGAACTCTTGATGCGTCACTCGAGGCTGCTACAACGAGATTCACTTGGCCGGACGGTTCAAGAGCGCGCAAACAGCATGCTTGCAGCAATGCTGGATTTGCCAGACGCCCAAACAATCTCGATCAAGAGGATCATTTGGAAGGCTGCACTTTGCCTTGATGCTAACAGACCAAACGCGAGAGAGCTGGTCTTGAGGTCGACGAGGCAGCTCATGGACCTTGGCTGTGAGGAAGCTCGACGGTTGTGGCTCGAGACCGCAATAGCTTCGCCCATCGAGGCGACATGAATCAATCACTTCACAAACTCGTCCCGCACCACTCTTGTATACTATTGATTAATGCATGCCAGATTTCTTCCTCCCTACTGAGATGCTGCGATTGTGTTGGGCTTCTGCGCCTGATGTTCGGCTTCTCCGACAATGTCCCCATCTGCGAGAGGTTTTGCATCGACCAAGGGTCTACCGAACTCATCAAACCTCGTCACGTCGACCTTTTGCCAGATCCTCTCCCTTGGAGCTCCGATAGGCGTGGGAAGCCTGACGTTGGGACTGGGAGTGACGCCAATGTACCTCCTACCCATTTTCCTTCTGGCCGAGGATGGATGGGAGCGAAGCTGCTCGAAGATGGGCAAGGCGGTGCGGTGAGCGAGCAAGGGCTTGATGGGAAGTTCCTTCTGATGCGAATCGCGCGCTTGCGATTGGCCCGGTTTGAGCTGTGCCGGTGCCGCGCTTGCGCTTGCGTCTGCGCCTGCGCCTGCGCCTGCGCCTGCGTCTGCGCTCGCAATTTCCTGCTGGGCCGCCGCCATCGTGTTGAACGCTTGCGGGTCTAGACCGGGCAAGGATGCTGGCATGCTGGGCTGCACGGGCTCGGCGTTGGGACGATAGAATTGCACCCAGCCTGGAATGAGCGCAAAGAGCGTGTGATCGCGACCCATGCCCACATTTTGACCTGCGTGAAATCTCGTGCCTCTTTGACGCATCAGAATCTCGCCTGCTTGGACATGTTGACCTGGGGGCGCGCGGAAGAGCATAGAGCGAGCGAGAGCGGCGGAGGGGAGGGGGGGAAGCGGGAGCGTGTTTCAGTATGGGGCCAAGGGATGTGTGTGGAGAGCAAGGACGACTGTTCATGATATGGGCTCACCAGAAAACCTCTTGACCCCTAATCGCTTGCCTGGACTGTTTCTGTTATTCTTTGCAGTTCCACCTCCCCTCTTGGCCGAATGTCTGACCTGAACGCCGTTGGCCCACGCAAACGGCAGTGCAAAGAAGAATCCGCTGCTGCTGCTTGCGCTCTGATCCTCTGCTTGCGCATTCGCATTTGCAGTGCGCGAGACCGCGTTGGTGAAGGATGGACCGCTAGAGGAGAGGGAGGGCAAGGCGCCCCTCAGAGAGAGCAGGGAGATGGAAGGGTTGATATTCTTGCCTGCCACCTCGAACGCCGGTCGCACCCTCGAAATGAACGCCATGGCTTGAAGGAGAGACGTGCGCGGGGATTGGGGGGATGAGTATCGACGGTGAGCTCGCGCGTTGAATTTTACTCCCAGAAAAGTGCTGGCGCACTTTGCCTTTTGCGCTGACAAGTTGGAGGAGAGGTGGGATGACAGACACGCTGGATCGCGCAAACGACGAGGCTGCAGTCACGAGTCAAGTGGGCCAAGCTTGCAGAATTTGGCAAGGAAGGGGGGTAGTGGTCACGTGTCTAGCTGACTTGACGCGTGCACGTGACATTCGGTATTCAAGATTCACTTGATTTGACTGAAGTTGAAACTTCATTAAAGATTGCGTCAACATCCTTGGTAGGTAGCATCAGCCTTGACGAATCTTCAAAGACATTCCTGCTTCTGCATCCATACACGTTCACACGGCTTTGAGCAGGAAGCAGAGCGAACGACCATGTCGGAACAGTCATGCAGGGAGAGGCTCGCTGCGACTGCTGGGATAACAGAACAGCCTGATTGACAACAGATGGCTCATGGGATGCTGTGGCACAGGACAGCGCATCCGTACGGGGCATGGACAAACGCAGTGTCAAGAACTCCCACTCAAAGCGGCTGGGCTGGGGCTCAAATGGCGCTTTTGCAGCCGCAATCTGCTTCAAATTCGGCACTCAAAGACGTGTAAGCGAAGCTGCGAGTTTATGCAGGTGTACGCACGCACGCACGCCTCTCCAATGCGTATGCTTTACCCACGCCTGGCTATCGGACCCCGCGGATTGCGGTGTATGTTGGGTCTGGAAGAGGGGGAGGAGCTGCACGAGGCGAGGTGCCATGGATCGTGGATCGCTTCAACTGCTTGAGCGCAACTTTGATCAAGACGAGTCTGCGCTCGTATTCTTGATTAGCTTCCTACCGCAGGGCGCTCGAAATTGCTGCTTGGTGAGGGCTTTCCAGCAATTCGCGGGGCCACTCGTACCTGATTGCACACGGCAGAAAGTCGCCGTATGACAGAGCTATCCTTGGCGTAGCCGAGGGCGTCGCTGGATGGGGATCAAAGTGGGATTTATGCAGTCATACGGCAGCCGTCCGTAACCCTCAGCGCTTCGACAATGTTCATCGTTGTCCCACATTTCGTGATCAAAGGTCCAGTCGATCGAGACACGCTGAAGGTGGGCAATGAGCATATGCCGTACCTTGAACATGGTGATGCGACAGATTAAACGCAGACGTGTTGCGCATTTCAGGGGGCGCTCGCCGTGTAGCATGCGTGCAGCAAGATACGGACTGCAATTCAATCCCACCACTTGATGCTCCCCTTGACCGCGAAACACACCGATCTCCCGTCGACCGCTCTTTCTGGCGCAGACTGCGACGCACTCAGAGTTCAAGCACGATAGGCCTGCGTCTGCGTTTGCGATTGTTGTTATTGGCGTCCAGGCGGCTTGCGAACGCCCTTGACGCCGACGCAACACACCAGATAGGGCTCAGGCACGCATCGACAGCCCAAGCAGCACTTGCATCCATGATGGACGCACATATGCCTCCATAACACGCTCTTCGGGCATGAGCGTGATTAGAATGTGAGCAAGCACACGGCAGCTTACGCAGCTCGAAATGGCGGGCGCGCAGTCTGGACGATACGACTGGGGAGAAAGACGGTACTTGAAGGTGGTTGTCCTTGGTCCATCTGGCTCCTACCCGCCCATTGCTCTCCCCACACACACACTCTCTCTGTCGGACTCCCGCGCTTCTGGAAAGCGTGAAAACCCAATCTCCTCCGCGCGAAGAAACTTCGCAGCTGATCCCATCTAATCATCCGAGAGCATCGTCATACAGGGCTGGCTTCCCTCCTCGTCAATCTTCTCTTTCCCCCGCAACCCTCAGCACAGCTGAGACGAGATCCTTTGATCGATCACTTTCGTGTGCATGCCCCTCGACCTTCCCACGGCGTCCCCAATATTTCCATTGCATCTGCTCGAGCTGCTTCTCGAAAAGACTGCTGCATTCTGTGATCGGATCATCAAGCTACTCTTTGCCCCAAGAGAATACAAGGCAAGGCCCCGTACACCCATAGGCAGACTAGCTAGTGAGCTACGAAGGGCCGCCATGAATTTCTTTCGCGCAACAGGATTGGCATGCTGGCTAGCCTTGTGAGTTCCTGAACAGAAAAGGGATGCGAGAAGCGGTAGAAATGAACAACGTGCATTCAGTCACGCGGCTTGTGTCATCAGTCGCCAGGAGCACGCACAGTCTAATGACAAAGGCCCCCTCCCCCTCCCCCACTTTTCTTCGCGCGCTATACTCCGGTGGGGAAAATGCAGGAGCTCGAGCATCGTATGCGATGCCCTCGCACTGCCTCGACATTGGCCCGTGCGACGATCCGTCGAGCTGCTGCTTGTTCATCATGAGCAGCAACAAGCACGACGACAAGTAGGCTGGCAAGGACTGGAAAAACGTCTAGCAGCCGTAGGTTCGCTGACCGATCTGGGTCTGCAAGCCGGCATGGTCGGCATGGGGATCGGTACGAGTGCCGGCGAGCTAAAGGGGATAGGCGGCAAGGTGAAGGAAGCGTTGAAAAAGGCCAATGAGGGAGAAAAGGTCGAGCCTTCGGAGGAGGAGGAGGCGTTGCCAGAGTACCCAAAGGACAAGAATGGGCATTGTCCCAATTGCGGGCCCAAGCTATCGGATCAGGTGGATTTGGATGTGGAGCAAGATGCGATGCGAGCGGCGATGGGAGCAGAGACTGGACGTATGAAGGAGGCGAACAGCAAAGCTCAAGAGGCGTTGGATGGGCAAAAAGCAGCTTTCAACGATGCGCTGGACAAGTTGGCAAAGAAGCAACCGGAAAAGGTCAAGAAGATCAAATCTTACCTCGCTGCTCATCCCAACGATGCCAATTCCAACGACATCATGGCCATCATGCAAGGCAAATGAGTTGGCTCCCTGCAGCGGCAACCCGCGCAACCCCCCGAACGGTCCAAAGCTTTCGCAACGCTAACGGTAGGAAGAGAGAAAGAGGCAGTCTTTTCTTCATCTCTTTCCCCGCGTCTGCCACATTGCAGGGGGGCATACGCGCGCCCGCTCGCTTCCACGTACGTCTCTTCCAATTCATCCTAGTATGCTCAGCCCCACATTGTACCTCCTAAACACGTCTGCGTCTGAAAAGTCCTGGCTCGACTGCAGCGCCCCTCATTGGATGACCACCCGTGCTTGACATTCCGATTTGCAGGTTGTGCAAATACCCACGAACACGGCCATCGGTCGACGCTTAAAAGGTATGACCAGGCGAATAGTATTGAGCGTCGGATATACAAGATGAGAAGGTGTGATGAGAGGTGCTTGCGTGCAGAGAAGCCAAGTCGCACTTCGCACCAAGTGCGCTGTGGCGCGAGTCGGAAAAGGGCAAGCGTCGCGCGGTGAAAACAGACGAAAGGCCCCCTGAATCAGATGATGACGCAACAGCTGTTTTGCTTCAAAGTCGCGAAAAAGAGGTGCTGCGTGTCAGTTTTCCGCCATGCAAATGCAGTGTGCGGAAACAGGCAAACTCACCTTCTTTGCAGACTTGTCTGCACGCAAAAGTGGGCAGGCGCCCATGGACGGAAAGTTGAGTCAGGAGAGTACAAAACGCAAATGCGTAGGACATTGCAGATACTCACAGAACCTGAAACGAGTGCCAAGTAAGAGTGGAGCACATCAAACATGCGAAGCGTCAGCCTTGATATGCGCAGGTCAACACCATCTGCACCGTCCCTCGCACGGTCCTCTTTGGACGTGCGCCAGGCCGTGTTATCCTCATCGAGATCCGAGGTGCTGCGGAAGAAACGCGAGAAACGCTTCCCCTCGCATCTTGCCCGTGCTCACATTTTGCTCTGAGCGCTCAAACTGCCGCTCTTTTCCACCAGCTTGTCCAGATCCTCCCCTCTCTGCAGCACCGAATCTATGGTCTTGTGCTGCAGTTGCGAATGCGAACGGCGAGGGCGTATCAGGGCACGCGCTCGTCGACTCTGTACGACTTGCTCCTTTGGCAGTACTCACCAGGACGATCTTTGTCTCGTCGAGTTCTTGCTGCACCTTCATGATCTGATCAGCCTGTCTAGGGTCCTGATACCTGTTCACATAATCCTGCGCTTGCGGAAAGACTGCATTGTCCAAGATACCCGTTCCCTTGGCCGAGGGAGCAGAGCTGCTTCCCGTGGTGATGGAGTTGACCTGCCTCTCATACAATCCCTTTGGAACTTTGAGCACAAACTCGTCCAGCGTCTTGTTGAGCAGGGAAAACGCAACGCGGGAAGGGTACTCGGTGTCGGATACCAAGACGCCCGAAATGCCCTCCGAGGCGGGTCGCGAATGGACGTGCGCTACGTACGTGTTCTCTTGCACCGATTGACGCTGCGTTGGGGATGTCCGCTCGGCTACCGTCTGTGAGGGCTTGCGCATCAGTCTCGCTTCGCAGGCAATAACGCGCTCGCATCTCCTGCTGCTGTCTCCTCCCTGCAGCTCTGCCCAATCCTCCTCCTCCTCCTCCCACTCCTCACCGCCAAGCGCTCACACCTTGCACAGCCCCCAACCACTCACTTTTGCCATGAAAGCCATGACATCCTGCACAGTGCCTCTTTGCAGAAAGTTGAAGCCTGACAAATCCCAAGCCGTGACGAGAGGCACTGCCTGTGCGCCGGGCGGGTTAGCAAAGATCAACAGGCCAAAGATCTTCCTGTTAGGGGCAACAAGACGATTTATACGGGCTGAGCATGGTTGAGGGTTATGTCGAGAAGAGCAGAGAGACTCACATGACTGCTCGAGGCTTCATCGGGCGCACACGTCAAGTTGAGAGAGAAGAAGGGGGAGAAGACTGTGAGTGAGCTCTGCTCGCAAGTAGGAGCAAAGGCGTCGAGGTTCGAGGACGCGAGTCGTGCCACTGCTGGCCCCCCCCCCCCCCCCCCCCCCCCCCCCCC
>NW_020290158.1:0-1759 GCF_003144195.1 Ceraceosorus guamensis | reverse complement strand
CCCCCCCCCCTTTCTTCACGCCTCAGTGACTGCCTTGCCATTCCCACACCCCGCGACGCGCGACTTGTGCCCCACGACCGTTACAGGGGGAATCGTTCGGCTCATCGAGTACGCGTCTCGATGGGGCGGAAAGGCGAAGGACAATGTCAAGCATCTCCGACGCTCTCCACGCTTTCCAATCAGAAGCAAAACCCTATCCAAACGCTACTTCGCTTCTACTGCTACTCATCCCCGCCCTCGTGCTGACGGGTATGATCAGCCTACCCTTACCTTTTGGTCGCTCGCATTGGAGCGCGAAAGGCAAGCATGCTTTCATAACGGGCGGATCTTCAGGATTAGGATTGGCGCTTGCCGAGTTGATCGTCGAGAGAGGTGGAAGCGTGACGCTGGTAGCGCGCGACGAGTCTCGTCTGAGCTCTGCCAAGCAGCAGGTGGAGCGTCTTTTGAGCGTGCGCGCTGGCCCCAACAAAGGCAGCAGCACAATGACGGACTACGAACAATTTGTGCAGGCTATCAGCGCGGACGTCTCATCCTTTGAAGCGGCCAGAAGGGCGGTACAGCAAGCTTCCACCTCCACCTGTCAACCCGACATCTTTTTCTGCTGTGCAGGAGCAGCTACGCCGGGGTTCTTTGTCGCTCAATCCGAAGAGACTTTGCGTCGAGGCATGAACACGGATTACTGGACCAGCGCGAGCATGGCCCACGCAGCGCTTCGCAGTTTTATTTCCAGCGGCAAAAAGGGCGGCAAAATCGTCTTCGTATCTTCCATCTTGGGAATGTTTGGCATGGTTGGCTATGCCGAGTATGCGCCTGCAAAGGCTGCCATATGCTCCTTGGCCGACACGCTCCGAAGCGAAGCTTTGCTGTACGATACGCAAGTGCATTGTTACCTGCCCGGCACCATACTCAGTCCCGGCTTGGAGAGGGAGAACAGGACAAAACCGAACATCACGCTCAAGCTGGAAGGTACTGGATCAGGTCTGACCCCAAGACAATGCGCGCAAGGTCTGCTCAAAGGTGCGTATATGCTTCACTCCTCTCGTACCCTGCACGCCCCCACTCACACGTCGCTCAAACGCACACCACCCTTTCCTGCCTTTGCGCTCCACATCAGGTCTATCGCGCAACCAGTTCAACATCACCACCGACTTCCTCACCGAGCTGGTGCGCAGCGCACATTTGCAAAACTCGCCAGGCAACGGTTGGATTTTGGACGGGTTCAAATGCGCGCTCGCTAGGATTGTACAGCCCCTGTGGAGATGGATCGAGAATGACAGGGCCATCCAAAAGGAGAAGAAGATGCACTTGGCGGAACTGCAAAAGACGGGAGTAAAGGTTGCTGGCGCGCCAGTATTGGCATCGGCACCGCCTCGAAGCGAATGATGTTCTGATGATTCAAGAGGGTCACGTTTGATGTTGTCCCCGAGCACGAGAAGCAGCATCAGCATCGCAATGTCATTGAGATGGAGCAGAAGAGACTCTGACTGGGCACGTCGAAACGTTGACGAGTGAGTGCACAATCAAGCTATGCGCAAGGGACCTCGAGCCAGGTGACACAGACAGCCGATTCGATGCTGTGCCTGTGGCGTGAGCAGGGGCCTATGTGTTGCACGTGGCAAGTCTCTCAAAGGCAGTGCAGATGAAGTACCTGGAAAGGTGCAACCCAGTATTTAAGCTGGAGGGAGCTCGAAGGGACGAATGTGAAGTCGCACTAGACCAAGTCTGTATCGATGCCACGAAATCATGGGCCCTCACCATT
>NW_020290157.1:1395-21780 GCF_003144195.1 Ceraceosorus guamensis | reverse complement strand
GCGGGGAAGAATGAGAAGGGGTAAGGTGATGATGAGAGGGGGGAATGCGCCAGCATTAGTTGTTTGTGACGTTCGCACGTTGCGAACCTGCGACGCGCACGCGCTCTGCCGCATCGCATCGCATCGCATGTCAAACCTCACCGCCAGCCGCAATGTCTTGATGGTCAATGTCCATGCCCTCTGCTTGCTGCTGCTGCTGCTGCTGCTGCTCCTGCTCCCTGGCGTCGCCACGCTCCACCTCGTCGATGTCGATATCCATCGTGTGATTTCCAATGTGAAGCTCTGCCCGGCTATGTGTGCGCTGCAAAGAGGAAGGTGACAGAGGCAGATGAGAGTCGCTTGCTTGCTTGCTTGCTTGCTTGAGCTTCAATTGAACTTGAACTGCAAAAGGTGTGATGGTTGGATGTGTGGAGGAATGTGAGTGGCGAGAGGGCTGCTTGCTTGCAATTCGACTTGACTTTCACCATCTGCATGGCTGATCCATCCATCTCTTTCGACTTGTAACTCTTGATCGTGACCTTCGCGACTCGCGACTCTTGCTTAATTGCGCCTGGTGCGACTTCGCGCGTCACGCATCGCATTCGTGATTCTTGATGTGATTGCTGTGCGGGCGCGAAAATCACCTCTTACGCGACCCACTCTGGCCGATCACGTGATCTCTGCACGCCAGAAAAATTTGATGGGTTTTCTGGATTCAAATTGCGCGTGCATGCGGGGTTCTTGCATCAGCTGCATGTTTGGAGAGTCAGGAGTCAGAGTGTGGGTCTTGTGCTGGGTGGGTGGGTGCTGCATGGGTGCACACCTGCGTGCATGGGTGCTGTGTCGAAGCGCGTGCGCGGCAAACTTCAGGGGGCCGCGGCGTTGCGTTGCGTTGCGCTGCGTTGCGCTGCGTTGCGTGGTGCTGACGATATTCACGATGAGCGATCGAATAGAAAGGATGGGCCGGCCGCGCGTGTGGGAGAGAATTCACATTGAGAGCGCGAGAAGGGCGCCCGCCATGCCATGGCTCGCGCAGGACTGAGCACTCGTCACTCGTGACTGCAGCAGCTATAGACCGCGTGTATAGCAGCCAGCCAGCCAGCCGCGGATCCGATGGCTTTCTTCTTGAGAGCCATCGCACCGCGTCATCCATCCACCTTCACCTCGCTCACTCGCTCACTCGCTCACTCTCGCTCTCATCACCGGCTCCACCATTCAATACACCTCATCCCCCAACCAGCAATTCTAGATTGCCCACCCGTGCAAGCGCTACCGACACATCTTTGCTTCGCAAGACCTCATCCTCTCTCTCTTTTTCTCTCTGTCTCTCTCTCGCGAAAGCATACACGCATACACGCATACACGCATACACTCAGGTATTTCTTCCCTTGCGCTCCCAGCAAGCCACGGCTGCCAAAAGTGTGGGGAAGGCGGTGCAAGGTCATGCTTTGCACTCCCACCCAACTACTCCACCACATATGCCCATGTCTGGCAAGTCGCAGGCGCACAGCAGATGATCAATCGCACGCTTCAGATGCGGATCATGACGACGAAGGTAGAGCTCTACTGAGCGGGCATGGTCACAGTAGCGATGCTTCGAGAGGAGGCGCAACAACAAGGGGCCGCGACCGCAATGGCGTGGGGAGCGGCTACGGTTCCACATCTGCATCCCACCCTGCTGTTGCTGTTGCTGGTGGATCCAGAGGCTCGGCAAGTGGCGATGCTGCAAAGGGAGATGCACCATCAGCAGCAGCAGATTCCCATCTCAGGGTGAAGCGCATCGACGTGAGCAAGGGGAACATCGACAAGAGGAGAGAGCACGTTCTCACGTGAGTAGCATTCAAAAGGCCCATGTCAAAATACCCCCCTCATCCACTCACCCAGCTCCATCGTCTGCCCACTCATCATGCTTACCACCAATCCATCTTCACACACCATTCCCTTCAGACATCTGCACCATCTCGATGCATCCACACTGCGGTCCAGCTCCACACCTCCCGCACACGGAAGAGGGCGACAAGGCACCACATCCAACTCCGACGCCTCTTCTCCTACAGACATCAAGCCACGCCAGTCGCGCAGCCACGCTCGGGCCTCTTCCTCATCCACCTCCATCTCTTCGGCCTCGTCGCCTCCGGGGACTTCGACTCAAGGGACAGTCGCGCCACCCACATCTGCATTAGGTCGCAGAACTCGCAGGGTGCACACTTCCGTCTCGGGTAAAGTGAGGGCTCTGCATCTGGGCTTGAGGCCCGAGTCTCCTCCGGGTCCCTCGTTCGATTCCAACCAAGCTCTCGGAAGTAGAGAGGTGGAGGAGCAGGGCGCGGAGGCTGCTAAGAAAGTCGAGAGGGGCAACGAGCCAGATATAAGTGGACAGCAAACGCGAGAGAGGGGCAGACCGATGAGAGGAAGAAGGACTTCCAGTCTGGACAATGCGGACGTGCTACTCAAGCGGAGGTTGGCCAGTGAACATAGTTTGCAAACCATTCATGGCTCCTCTCCGCCCGACGAAGAGGTCAATCATGGAGCGGCGCATCCAACAGCAGCGGCATGCACGTCATCGCGCACCGCCGATGCCCGATCTCCACGTTCGCGCTTGAAGGAGGCACACGATATGTCTGGTCCGATGGTCGAGGATTGGGACGAGGGACCAGCGGTGAAGAATCTGAACGTTTCGGATTTGGAGTTGGAATCGGGTACAGAGAGCGAGAGGGAGCCGCCGCCGGTGACAGCGGTCGGTGCGGATAACAAGCAAGGCAGAAGACGATGAAGCAGGATGCGGCCATACCTGAGCCAAAGTTGCACACCAAAACGTCTGCCGATCGAGCCAAAATGTCTGCCGAACGCCCCTTGCACTCAAAAGATGGGGCGTGAGCCTTGCAAGGCCATCGTCACACACTCTCTGTATTTGTTTGACCTTTTCCTCTATCACACAAAACTTCATTCCAACCCCCTCCCAAAAACAAGTCATTCGCGTATTCTCGCTGTCAGTCGGCTCCCTCGGACATTGCCCTCTTTGCGGGCCTGTTCGACGATTTCCGAATTTTGCCGCCCCCCTTTTCCTCTCCTCTTGCGATCACTGCGAGCACAAGCACTGCTCCGATTGAGGCACTCGCACTAGTACACAAAGTGGGTGCAATCGGTTCAAAACAATGACTTATCTCTTTATTCGCACACGCGCGCGCCGAGATTACGCTCACGACTCGAGACGTCGATGGCGCATTTGCGCAAGAATGAGACCGCTCGTCGAACCGCGGTCACGTTTGCGGTGAAAGAGCGGTCGCAGTCTAGGTCGTTGTGCATCTCGCCGCTCTTGAACGCGTCGGAATTGCAGGTCTCGATGAGCAGACAGCAAGTCAAAATGTATGCATGGAATCGTTAGAGAAGACCTCGCTCGACGGACAGAGCTATACACAGGAGAGACAGAAGAGAGCGGGACAAGAGCAGAGGAGGTGGGGCGGCCAGGGGCGGGGCGAATGGTGAGTCGAGGACTTGACGAGAGAGTGTGTGTAGCGACTGCCTATATCTGCGCGTTGGTGTGTCCAGACGAGCACTCAAGAAAGTCGCGCAGACGTCTTCTTTGTCCAGATTCGACTTGCAGATGTAAGCATCGCTGCACAGACTACCATCATTTACCAGCCTCAGCAATTGCAACCCTCTCCAGCACCGCCTCTAGCATCATTCTGGCCCAACCGCAATCCGCCTTGACCTGCGCTCGCACTTGCCCCAGCTGCGTTGCCGTTGGCATTGCCGCTGCGCTGCTGCTGTGATTGGATCTGGTCGATGGGAATCTTTTTGGCTGTGAAATGATAGGGTGAGCAGAAGGCGGAAGCGGTGGTTGCGCGCGTCAACGATAGCGTTATGCAGCACGTGAATTCCTTATCCCTACAATGCGCGGCGATGCACAGACTCACCAATCTCGGTGAAGAGCTCGACCACACCTTGACCAGTCTTTGCGCTCGTCTCAAAAAACAGTAGGCCCCCTTCTTGAGCATACGCTGCAGCTTCCTCCTTGGGTACTGCTCTTGTCGCACCACCTGACGGGGTGCCATTAGAGTTTCCACCTGCGCCAGTAGTAGTCGCATCGTCCTCCTCCTCCTCCTCCTCATCATCATCATCCGCTGCACTGCCGCTGCCGCTCTCACTCAGCAGGTCGATCTTGTTGCCCACCAATGCGATGACGATGTTTGGGTTCGCTTGCCTTTGAAGCTCCTTGACCCACGACTTGGCCTTCTCGAATGAGCTCTGTGCAAAGGGCGGGAAAGGTGCGACTTGCTCAACAGACATGTCGTGGAGCAACGCAACCATGCACACTCACAGCCTTTGTGACGTCGTAGACGACTGCGCTTGCTTGTGCATTTCGATAGTACATGGGGGCCAGACTGTGGAATCGCTCCTGACCGGCGGTATCCCAGATCTCAAACTTGATGATCGCATTGTCTAGCCGGCATTTTTGCTGGATGGGAAGGGAGAAAGACCATCGGTATCAGCGAGGAGGAGCGACAAGCGCTGGCTACATCAGAGACCCCAAAGGCGAGATTGGGGCCCGACTCGAAACGCGGCATTGGCGTCAAGGGCTCTCCGACTCCAGAGAGCGGCTCACATTGACGCCACATGCGAGGCTCAGGCTTGGCAGCAATGAAAGCACGCATATATGCTCCCCTATTCGCACTTCGCACTCACAGTCAGAAATGCAGCGCCAATGGTGGGCTCCTTGTTCTCGGTATACTCGTCTGACACGAACCTGAGCACGACTGATGATTTGCCCACAGCAGCCTCACCCAACAGCACCAACTTGGCTTGCCATGGTTTTTGCGTAGCTGCAGGCGCTGCAGCTGCTGCTGTCGAAGATGATGCGGATTGAGCGTTGCTGGACATGCTTGGGGAGAGTGTGGATGCAGCTTGGTTTGCGTGCTTGCGTGGCTGCTGAGCTTGTGCGCTGATAGCGGACAGCGGTGGGGTGAGGGGTAGGGTCGAGGGGCGACTACAGGAGAGGCAATCAATGGATGATCACAGTGACTTTGCCGACACCAGAGTGGTGTGAGTGGTGCAGTGGTGAGTTTGAGCTGATCTCTGCCTTCGATGTTGGATTGGCGTTTGCGAGTGATGAGTGAACGATGATGGGCCACGAAGCTGAACACACGTACGTTGTATGAGGCGCGTGGGTGCGTGGGTGCGTGCGTGCGATCGATCCTGCTTGCTTGCTTGCCCAGCCTGCCCTGCCCTGCCCCTGCCCGCGCCTTGTACGCCAACCTCTCTCCTCCTGCCTGTTTGATCTTTGCATGCGAGCTGAGGTGCCTGATGCCTTGCCTGCTGCCCTCACGACTCTGACGGCCGCGGCTGTTGCACACACAAGCAAGCAGGCAGCATACGCGCGCGCACGCACGCACGCGTCGGCGCATCAGCTGATGGGGGCACCACGCACGCTTCGAGCAGCAGCAGCACCATGCAAGAATCTGATGAATCATGAATCTGAATCAAAATTCGCGCACAGCATCTCACACGCCGGCGCATCACGCACTCACAGTCGACCCAGCGAGCTGTAGCATCACGTGAGGCAGCATATATGCAGCAACGCGGCAGCACAGCACGTCCAAGCAAAGCGCGCGCGTTCCAGGGGAGGGGGACCGGCTGGAGCGCAGCTCTGTACCGGTACGGCACTCAACTTTATATACAAGTCTGATGAGTCTTGAGTCTTGAGTGTTCAGGGTCACAATCAAGACTAAGATTAGTCTGGATAGCAGCAGCTCGGTTTGGGCTAATGCGCTTTGGAATGGGCGTCTCGCGCCCTTGACTGATCGACTTATACCTCTACTCAAGACTCACCAGACTCAAAACTGCGCGCAGGATGTCGACATCCCACGTGACCATGGCCGGGGAAATTCGAATTTAACTCAAGACTTTGAATCACGTGTGCGGTCGAGAGAGGGGCCGCGGCAGTGCGAGTCAAAATCAGAAAAAGTGCAAGAGCGCGTTGCTGAGCCAGCCCGGAAAAGGAATGATTTCGAATTTGAATCTTACATCGCGAGAGTGCGAATCACAATTTGAATCAAGAATTGTGAATCAAAAATGTGCCTAGGAGAAACACGCTTTCTTGTCTCACGCTCATCAGACTCAAGACTCGTGATTGTTGACTCACACTCGTTTCAGTCGCGAGTCTCGACATCGCCTACACAAACTCGCAACGCCCACGCCCACACCCACGCCCACGCCCACGCCATGCAGCGATCCGCCTCTGCATCCAGGAGTCAGAGTCAGAGTGGCCGAGCAAGAGGGACGAGTAGCGATGACAGGAGTCACAGTGCGAGTGGCGGCGAACGCGAACGCAATGCGCGATCAGCCAGCACCAGCCCATCGCAAGGCAGAATGGCAATGGCAATGGCAATGCCGGCTGCCGCTGCGGACGCCACTGCTGCGGATGCTCAGGCGCACACTCAGCCTCAGGCTCAGCCTCAGCCTCAGCCTCAGCACCAGCACGCCGTTGCCAACGCGACTACGCTGAGAGAGCTGTTGGCCAGCGACCCGCCACCCATGCTGCCCGCTCAGGTGGCTGTGGGAAGCGGCGCGACGGGATCTCGTGGCGCTGCACCTCCCGGTCGCATAGAGATCATCGACTATGCCTATCGACGTAGGGAAGCTGCTGCTGCTGCTGCTGCTGCAGACAGTCGAGAGGTGTCGAGTCCGATGCTCCGAGTCAGCAGCAAATCCTCCTCATCTGAGGGAGAAGAGGAGGCAGAAGGAGAGAGTGCGGGAGGGGAAGAGGGCATCGGCGAAGGCACAGGCACAGGCACAGGCACAGGCACAGGCACAGGCGCTGGCGCGGCAGGCATGACCGCTTCCATCTCTTCCTTGCAGTCACGTGAATCCAGAGGCGACACTCTGACCGAAAGCGCATCATACACGGACGATCAAGATCACGATGCCGCACATACAGACGCCGCCAACGAGAGCTACTTGGCGCTGGGACAGAGTTACGTCAGCAATGCCAGTTCATTCTTACACGACGCTGTCCAGATGCTCGCGCCAAACGACTACCTTCGCGCGGCCAACGCCTTTGAGCCGCTGGACGAGGAGGCAGAGGCAGAGGCAGAGGTGGCCAGTCTGATGAGCATGAGTCAGAGTGGCAGTCGAAGTGGCAGTCGCACTCGCAGACAAGCACAAAGCGGCATCCTCGCCGGCAACCGTCCCTTTCACTCGGACGATGACCGCGTCGGAGCGGCAGCCGCAGCAGCCGCAGCAGCAGCATCTGGCCTCTCGCTGCGTCAAGCACTGGAGGCAGATGATCACGCCTCGCTGTCCGAGCGTTCATCACTCATCTCTCGTCATCCCATGAACTACGGTCAGAGTGCGAGTCACGGTCATGATGAGCTGAATCGCTACTACGCGGCGCCATCTCTGCGCGGCGATGCTTCCCTCTTCAGCTTGGCCCGCACCCACGCATCGGTCATGGAGGAGCCTTTTGCAGCGGGCGAGACTTCCATCACGCTGCGCGAAGCCATGCTGTCCGTATCGCCCACGCCCTCCAGCAATCTCGGTCTCATCCTCATCGCCCTCAGCCAAATCTGCTACAGCTGCATGAACCTCTTCGTCACCCTGCTCGACGCTCGCGAAGGCGCAGAAGCTCCGGGCAGGGGTTATGGTGACGGTCTCAACCCTCCTCTGGGAGCGCTCGAGGTCGTCTTTGTCGAAACGCTCACCATCTGGGTCGCATGCCTGGCAGTCATGAAGATTGCACGCACAGAGCACATGTGAGTGGCAGCACAGATTGAGTCAGCACAGTCTCGCATGCGATGCTGACCGCGTCATTCATCTCTCACCCGATCGGTGCCTCGACGCCTGCGTAGCTTGCTGGGCCCGCCTGGCGCAGTGCGCTACGCGTTGGCAGTCAGAGGCATTGCTGGCTGGCTGTCCACGTTGTTCCTCTACATCAGTCTGCAGATGCTCGCACTGTCCGATGCCACGACCATCTGCTTCCTATCTCCACTGGCCACCGGCATCCTGGCAACCATCTTCCTCGCGGAGCCCTTTACCGTGCGCGAGCGCATTGCTGGCGCTTCCTCTTTGCTGGGCGTTGCTTTGATCGCGAGACCTGCTTTCATCTTTGGCCCTCGCAGCGCTGGGCAACCTGGCGCACCACCCGCCGCACCTGGCGACACACCCCCTCAACCAGACGATCCATTCCCGCACTCTCCACAAGTCGATGATGGCAGCAAACAGCTCATCGGCGTGCTTGCTGCACTCGCAAGCGTCGCCACAGTGGCAGTGGCATGGGTCGCTCAGCGTCTCATCGGAAGGCGTGCGAGCACGTATCATTCTATCAGTGCGTACCCACAAGATCATCCGATGCAGCGGCTGCCCATCTTGGTGACTCACAAGGCCTCTGTTGCCCTCCCTCTGCGCAGCCTATTTCTCCGGTGCTTCATGGACGCTATCTCTCGCCTGTATGCTCATT
Source organism: Ceraceosorus guamensis (assembly GCF_003144195.1). Classification (NCBI taxonomy): domain Eukaryota; kingdom Fungi; phylum Basidiomycota; class Exobasidiomycetes; order Ceraceosorales; family Ceraceosoraceae; genus Ceraceosorus; species Ceraceosorus guamensis. Next base: position 13,349 of record NW_020290157.1, on the reverse strand, counting down.
CTCCGACAACCTTTTGTAGTCCCGAGCACCCCATTGTGAGTGACACGGCACGGGTCAAGTTTCTCATGCAAGCGCAGCCTCTGAAATAAGTACCACCACTCTGCTACAGGTCCGCCTTTTTCCTCGTCGGCGTCGGAATCTTCAGCTTGTGTGCACAAGTCTTTCAAACGGTGAGAGACGAGACGCTTGTAACGCAAATGTTGTGAAGCTGACCTTCTCATCTCGCAATATCAAGCTTGGCTTGCAACGAGAGAAAGCGGGCAGGGCGGCGGTCATGAGTTATCTGGTGAGTCGATCTGCGTTAGGAAGCCTGCTTACGGCATCGCCTGACCTTTGACCTGCTTCTACTTTTGCAGCAAATTTTCTTCGCGACGACTTTCCAGGTCTTGCTGCTCGGCACTCCCCTCGAGCCTCTGTCGGTTGCGGGCGCGTGCCTGATTCTGGCCAATGGTGCTTGGGTAGCAGCCGCGGGCGGCAAACAAGATGGAGGCGTTGCGATGCATTGAGGCGTGCTTGCGAGCATGTGATCACGACAGCTAGATGACATAAACTCGGATCCGCGATGATCCAGGTCCAATCTTTCGACCCTATCTATTTACACCTCGGCATGTTCGCGCGTTCGCTTGTATCACGAGTATCTGGCAACTGCATAGACTGGCTACCCTCATTTACAATTAGAACTCATCGAACTGTCGAATAGACCTACAATCACCGCAGAAACATGAGCAGTAAATTTCGCTCGCTTCGGACGGAATTTCACGCTGCTTTCCTTGTAGTTGCTCCTGGTATTTTGTGTGTATCGATGCTCGCATCTAGTGCTCGGGCGGTCTGAGGCCGAGGTGCTGTTTGCCCGGACGTGGTGTTGGCCGGCATTCTCAAGACCCAGCTGGACTGTTTGGTGGTGTGCGGGAGGATGTGGTCTAGTGCGTACGCGAGCCATGATGCGAGGGGACAACGTTGGAGCGTATTTTCACCCTTTCATGGCCCGTTCAGCTTACGTGCTGATCTCCGAGACTCTCGACAATTTTGTGCCAGAAAACCGGTGAAGACTACGAGGAAGACGTTGTCAGCCATGCTGGAAAGGACGGCGAAGCCACCATACGGAGCTCCATTTGCTCGCTACTCTTGAATACACTCTTTGAGGGAATCCTGGTTTGGCTTCAACATTGACAGCTTGTCTAAGTCAAATTGCAGCATCTTCTCGCCAACCCACTCGTCCAGTCTGGGATTATGCAAGGGCCAGCCAGCTTAGTTTGTTGGGCGACTCGGCCACAGCCACCTAGCAAACCTCAACTTGGCGCAAACGTGCTTGGCAAAGGCGGTGAAGAAGCGCGGTTCGAGGCGCGGTCAGGCCGACCTGCATTGAGCACACTCGCGAATTGGATTACTAGGCATCCGGAAAATCACTCAGAGAGTTAAGGCGCGACGAACGCTCCACTGACACCTCCTCTCTGTCAATCACGATCCACAATTCACGTTTCACGTGTCACAATTTGCAATTTTAAAGTCAAGCTGCATGACCCTTCTCTCCAGCCCGAATGCCCTGACACTTGTTCCTACAGTCCATCCTTTCTTCTTTCAATTGCTCCTGATCTCTCGCCGGCGATCTGCTCAGCTTTTGATGCGGCGGCACTTTCTCCCTTCCAGCTGCTTTTATGAGCCATCATCCAATTTTGACTTCACGTTTGATCATCATGATTACCTTGCCCGAAATCCATTGGCCACAGGCTTTGTTGGTGTGTACATCACACAGAAACAAAGGCAATCCCTGATTGCAGATTGCCGCTCGACCTTGTCTCCTAGTCGCTGAAGAGCTTTCAGCCCCTCACAAAAGATGAACCTACAAGAAATGCCCGCTCGCACTGAAATGTTGCCCGCAACTGACTGTCCGCCATTGTGCTCTTTGTTTGTTTTCTAGTACAATGAGTGCTCCATCTCGTCGTCGCTGCCCGTAGACTTGATGAGCACTGCTATGCGGCAAAACTGGCGCGGCAAGAACCGCTCCCACATGAGGAAGTCAACACAAAAGGTGTCGCTTGATCCAAACGAACCACTTCGCCCGCACGCAACTCAGCCTGGGCCATATTGATCCGTAAGCTTTGGAACCGCGCTATCTTGACTTTGCAAGGTCACAAAGGCCACGCGCTAGATTGCTGACAGAAGCAACAGGCAGAATTGTCGTCGACTTCAGCACTTCAGTGATTCGGTATGTTGATGTGGTTAAACCCAGCCGAGCAAGAAGTGATTTACAGGGGAAAGACAAAAAAAATGAGAGGGACCTCCGCCTATCCATATTGCTAGCCTTTGTGGCATTTGGATTGCCGTTGCTACAAAGTGCATCGATTTGTTCCGTTGCTGTAAACAATAGTGATTTGCTCACACTTGTATACCGATACAGCAAAAGCGATAGATTCTCCATTCTATCCATGCCAATTACGGTGCAGCTACTCTGACTCGCACCTACACCGGACCACCCCCGATCTGCTTGTCATGTGCCGCGTTGCGCATCAATGTTGCTTTGCTGTCCAGATAATACTTGCTTACACCAATGCATGAGCCCGTAAGCTGCTTGGCGTCAGTCAACGCTCACGCTGTGTCTGCTAGTCGCGACGCGCAGAAACGGAAGCAGAAATGCAAAGTCAACCAGACGCTGTGTGTTTCAGGAAGCCCGAAGACGTCGATCCTTGTCCACTCGACAAGCACGGCGCGTTTCAACAGTTCTGAGATGCGTGACACTTGGTACTTGCACTACAGGTACAGGGCACGCCAGCCGCGCCTGCAGATGCAATTTTTTGCCACTTTGCACCAAATACTTACTCATATAAGGGCCGTGGTATCCGTTTGCAGCGGATCTTTTTGGAGCTATTCTAAGACTTGACAATGCTGATTTCTGCTCTCCAATAAATGCGGTCTTGGAACAGTGCTTACTAAGCAGAGCGCAGCTCATCATTCTGGCATAGGGAGCAAAGGATGAAAACCATCGAATTTCAAAATAGACCGACCATGCGACCATAAATTTGTCGCCGAAACACCCATTTCGTGGCCAGTGTGTATCGTACACACGTTTGTGGTCGCACCCCGCTGTGGGTGCCTCAGAGCACTACTGCGGGCTGCAAATGCGGCTTCGGATGATGTGGAAAATCGAAAAGAGGTTCTCAGAAACGTCTTGCGCCCTATGCATGCGTGTACTGTTATACACGCATCGCATCAATCAAGGTAACGAGTATCAACAGCATTCGACCAGGAGGCTTTCCGCTAGAAGCGTTTTCGAGCAATAATTTCAGTCACACCACGATGGTAGAGGGTGACTTGCCTCAACTTTTTGATAAACGTGAGCTTCGAAGCTAGCAGCTCTGCTGAATTGTGCCTCCTCGCTCGATTATTGTTTTGTTTTCAGCTTTAGAAAGTCCGGACTCTAAATCGGCCTGCCTCTTAAGAAAGGAGAGCAAGTGAAAATTGTCTTTCTGTACGTGCCTCTCAAGATTAGATCCGTGATCTGTGTCTGGCCAGTGACTGAGCTTGGAATTAGTCGTATTTTTTTCCGCTGCTGTGACTTTGTGACTCAAAGGTTTAGTGGAACCAGAACGCTGCCCTTCGTGCGACGGGCGTTTGTTTTTCTGAATCTGACCCGTTCGCTGGTATACCATGAATGTAAGATTGCAGCTCTCAGGCAACACCTTGACGAAGACTGAAGCTGGTCATACACACCAATTAAAGTCAAGCGCGTGCGGGTACTTGACTTTGTCGCGCTTGCTCTAGGATGAATATTGCCGATGCCAGAGTTTTTAACTGTGACGGGAACGTGCGCAAAAAAACTGGATTCTACCCTTGTACTCTTGGGGCTTGTGAAAGACGTTCTGCTCTAACAGTCATGCAGTGGTACTTCAAGACGCTCTAGTCGTAAGAATGGATGTCAAGCGCTAAAGTCTAGGCTGTTAAACAAAATGTTCCATCGTTCTCTGAGCGCACAGCATGCTCTGGGCGTGCAGCAAGTCTAGAGCTCACCAGTACACAAAATAGGGGTTTTCACCGGCTATATTGCGAATCTCGCAAGCCTACCAAGCTTAATTTTGAGGACGGCGAACGACTTCAAGAGTGTCCTCTTGTCCACCAGATCTCACTCTTCTTTAATCGAACATAGTGGTAGAATCTTTGTGTCCTTCTTCGCTCGTCTAGACCCTTATGAAGTAGCGTGATTTGGCTATTTGTCTCGATACCTGCCCCGTAATCATACCTTACGCTCAATAATTTGCTCCAAAACAGAACAAATATGAACCTTTCACCTTTCTCGGGAGGTCGCAGAGTGAAGTGCATGATGTTTACCAGATTCAGGAAAGACATCTATCCGTTTCGTCCACGTCATCATCAGTCCGCGTGCGCCAATGATAAAGAATTCAAAGAAGATGAACTCGGAGACTCGACCTCCCCGGAGATGACGATGCTACTTTCAAACCACGGGCTTGTCGATGTCTACCTTGCGTGAAAAGCTTCAGCTGAGCCAATGATTGGGCAGCCAGAACCTCCTTGCGCGAACGCTTTTGTGGTAATGGCAGAATTGTCGCGAAGCTTCAAGATGTGTCAGCAGGGAAGAGAACGCGATTGCGCACACCGTGGCAGGACAATTGTTTTGGACATACGATACTGTGCGAGAAAATAAAGCACATCGAGTGCAATTTGAGTTGTGACGCCAAAAAGAGTTTACGATGCGGCATAAACCATACTCTATGCGCAAGCCGTTCTGTGTCTGACGCGTAATTTACAAGGTCAATTTAGTGGTCTTTGTACCAGTGTGCCTCGAACGCAGTGTATTGCCTCACTTGTGGCAAAGAAAATTCTCCTTGCCTGAGGACCTTTGTCCGCTAGATTACACTGCCGCCAATATGCGAAGGTTGTGGAAGAACATATCACACAGTGATATGACGAGAGTTAATTCCGGACACAGCGCGAAGAAGCGACGAATGATGCCTCTGTGTTTGGATCTTGACAACAGCAGTCGTGTGATCGGGCTTGACACGCTGGCTTCGAATGAATGCTGTGCGAGTCATCTCGGGCGGGGATTTTGCCAGTCGGCCAGTTGCCAGATTGCCTGCCGTTCTTCGAGCGCGGCGCGCCAATGCTTGCGCGCCCACTCGCACGCAAGCATTTACGCACGCATCATCACACGCACGCACGCGCATACTCATACCCGCACGACGCACGGCATTCACGATTCGGGAAACCAAGGAAGGGGGTGATTTACATCAAAGGTATTGGGGAGGTTGGAATCTTTAGATAGCGTCTTGAGGGCTTTGGACTGCTTGAAACCGCGACTAAGGGCAGGAGGCTTCATATACATGGCGCAACCAAAGGTGTGCGCCAATTCCGTGACCTTTTCGAACTGTGAGAAATCCCCCGGGACCGTCGTTCCATGCGGCACACCACCCCTCCAAACCATAAATACACCGGGCCCATTCCTCATAACCAGCCCAAAAGGAGCAATGGCAAAGTTGTGGGCGCCAGGAGGTAGCTTCCCCCAATCTTTGTCCATTGTGAGGTCAATTCCAACAGTGAAATCGGGATCTTGAGGGTCCTGCAGCGTGGCGTGCAAGTGAGAACGCGCGGTCAGTTACGAGAACATGCGGTACGAGAACACGCGGTACGAGAACACGCGGCATGTGCGCGCGTGCCCAACTCACCGTGTGGTGTCCTGAAACGTATCCAGCGCAGGCCGCTCCCTGCACCGCATACCCCCTATACCTGTACAGAGGCAGGCCAGCATCCCTCGCACTCTTCACGTGCTCTTTATGGAGACCCGGCATGACCCCTGCCAAGAGTCCTGCCGTGTAGTCCAGCAATGCGTCCTCCCTCACCACTTGCTCATCCTGCTCCTCCACCGACTATGTGCGCGCCCAGCGTCAGCGCACGTGGTCACTCACTCACGCGCCTGCGCCCCCACTCACCATCTTTTTCCTCCAATTCCGGTAGAGGCCCACATTTCCCGCCTTTTCCTTGCGGTAGCCAATCCCAACCGCATTCCCATGAAAGACCCTTGTGCCGTGGTGCTCAATCTCCTTGCGGGATTGAATAGAAGTTGCCACAACACGCCTGCAACAGTCATTTGCAAAGGCGGCATCTTGCGAGCCAAGGGTCTCCATTTGGATTGCGAGCAAGAGTCCATTGTCGTGCAAAAGGTGCCAACCAATTTTCTCCGGCTCGCAGATCCAGTAACCCTGCTCCAAAGGGATACCTTGCAAAGCAGGGTGATTTCCCGCTTTTGCTTGGTCTAGTACAAGTACTAGTTGGGGAGTTGCCTGAACCAGCAACAAGGCAGAGCTCTCCAAATCATTTCCCTCCATCGGCTTTACCCCCACAGCCACCATTTCCCAAACCTCCATTTCCTGGGCCTCATCCCTGCCCCTCAAACCCTGCACCACCTTTACCCCTTGCTGCGGAAGCTTGAAAGAGCTTGCGCGCCTCTCCTGGCCCCCTCCTGTATGTGCAAGGACCCGGCTATCTGAGCCCACCCCAACACATACCCTCCCTCAACAAATGAAGCTCCAGTGATGCTTGCCCATGTGGCTGTTGATGGCTGTCCAGCCTTGTGCTCTGCAAGAGTTGGGAGCATTGTAGCGCTTGTACATCCATCATACTGGTGCTGTGTGACTTGAAGGACATGTTGCTCAGTACTGGAAGCCGCAAGCTCAAGAGCTAAGTTTCTCTTGAGCTGGTAGACATCTGGTCCTGCTTTGGGCTTGGTAGCTTGCTTTGACATATTGATGTTGAAGGACCAAGTGATGGTGGTTGGATAATTGATGTGGGAAGGGCAGAGTGATGGTGGCGGTGGAACAGAAGCAGAGAAGAAAGCAAGTTGCCCATAGGGATCAAATTTGATCTCACACTCATCACTGCAGGCTGCGCGCGTCGCGCGCGTCAATCACGAATCAAGGTAAGTCCATGCGTCGCGCGCGCGTACATCAGACGCGTCCAAATCCACGTTGTTCGCTCAGACATACGACTTTTTGCTTGCTGCTTGTCATGCATTCACGATATTTTGAGGTGGGGCAGTTGACAAATCAGTCATGAATCGATCAATACGCGTCGCGCTGCCCCCGCGTATGGCTCTGTAGCTGTGTGAGAAGTTAAGAAAAGTCGGCAACAGCCCCATGCTCGTGTCCGCGCTCCCGCAAGCAAGTCCTGCTTGGATCGAGCTGAAGTGACTCTCTCAGGCTAGAACTCTGGTGAGAGCATCAATGGCTTGCGCAGAGCTCGTCATCGTGCTATGAGTGTCAAATAGAAAAGAGTCAGAGTATGCTCTCAGATCCTCCATGTCCGACCGAGTCTCATGTGACAATGAACTCCATGACCGACGGTAGTGTGAAGGACCTTCACTGTGACGCGCTTTTTGCACAAATGCACAACTCAAAATTCTATACGAACGCTCTCACACAAATGTGCTAAGCTAAGTGCCCGATCTTGATGACAACTGCACGGTAGAGATAAGCTCACGTGAAGACGGGCGAGGCCCAGAGCGAAAATAATGGCGCTATACATCAGGCGAGGAGAGTCGTAGCAGTTGCGAGAAAGATGACAGAAAGGGAAAGCAGAGAGAAGACACCAGAATACGGAGCAGAATTTGGATTGGTAGTGGTCGTGGTTGCGGCTCCGTTGGTGTCTTGACTATCGTCGATGCTGATGCCGTTGGTGTAGATGCGCATGCTTTTCAATGACCAGTACGCCTCGGAAAAAGACTCGGGGGCTTGAGCAACTTGAGCGGCGCGGGAAGGATATCGTGGAGCGCAGCCACTAGCTTCGTAAGTAGCTGTACCCCAATCACCGCACAGAGCAATGTTGAGCACCTGCGACAGATGCCACCCTTTTGTAAGCCGCGTTACGTGTGCAGCAGCACGTGCTCAGTTTGCCTCAACTTCTCGTCCAACTTACAATCATTTGATCGCCCCACGGCTCTTCCTGACAGGTCTGCAAGTCAAAGAATGCTGCAGGCTCACCCCACGTCGAGGTGTCGATGGCCGGATCTCTCTGCGTGTGTCTGTTCCGCCGTCGCTGCTCGACTACATGTGAATCACAATGCCCGGCCCGAGCAACTCCCGTCTGGCGCCTTCGCCTTCTGTGATGAGGTTTTTGCTGCGGCCTGTGCAGGCACGTATGCACGGATGCACGGATGCACGCATTCATGTACGCGCATGCCCGTATGCTTCGTTCTGGGGTGCCTGCCTCCCGAACCGCATACACGCACAGCACAGCGCAGCAACATGGCAAATTCGTTCTTTCGACTACGTTGCCTCAATCTGATGATGAGCGGCTAGTCGTAAAAGAGCTCTCACCAAAATACCGTGACGGCGCGTTTGGAAGAGTCGAGAGAGGATCTACATCCAAATTCCACCCGGAAACCAAGACGCGGAGATCGAATGGGGAAAGCAAAATACAAGCGCGAGCAAAAGGCGAAAAAGAGGAAGCGGGTCTCGAGTCACGACAGCGTGTCAACCAAGTTGCCTCGACCAACGGTGTGAACTTTGAAACCAATGTTTTGGAGCGCGGCGGTATCTAGTATGCCTCTACCGTCAAAGACAAATGCTGGGCGGTTCATGTTGGCGTAGATGCTGGTCCAGTCGATGGCAGCGGCGGTCTTACCGCTACTACTACTAGGCTTGAATTCGTCCCAATCTGTGGCAACCACGACTGCAGAGGCGTTCAAGGCAGCAGCTTCCACCGAAGAAGAGAAGTGGAAGTTGCTGAAGGCGCCCAAGCACTGACGCATGTTGCGCTCGCTTACTTTCGGATCGTAAATGTACACTTCCGCTCCCTCAACGAGCAAGTCGCGAGCAATGCTGATGGCAGGAGACTCGCGCTTGGCAAACGGAAGGACTCGACTGAGCAGCGAGTCATAACACGGACTCTCAAGTCAGCGATAACTCACGGTATCGCCGGTGTCCTTCTTGAAGGCGAAGCCCAGAAGGGCCTGCATAGAGTCGACAGCCAGCTTGAGCGTGGTTTTGGCCCGATCAGAGGGCCAAGTCACTCACAATTTTCTTGTTGCTAACCGTCGAGAACATATGACGAATGATGGTGCGCGAAAAAGAAGCCTTTGTCCACTCATTCATCACGAGTACTTGGCGCCAGTAGTCCGCCACAGGTTGAAGAGAGAAAGTCTCGGCGAGGTATATGAGATTGAAGATGTCCTGTGATCGATGCCAGCACAATGTGACCAGTCAGTGCCAGGACGGTCTCGATCACGCTTGCAGCACCATTCACCTTCTGGAAACAACTGCCTCCAAAGCCCAGGCCGGCTTTAAGAAAGTGCGGACCCAGCCTCGAGTCCTTGCCGCAGCCTCGAGCTACCTCGTCGATCTCGGCGCCTGTCTTCTCGCAAATTGCTGCGAGCGAGCTGATGCTCGAGATCCGCTGAGCGAGGAGCGCATTGGCGGCCAATTTTGTCAACTCGCTTGACCAAAGACCGGTGGTGATAATAGCGCTACGCTCGACCCAGGTAGCATAGACATTCGCCAAGCGATCCTGCGCAAGTTTGCCGCTCTTGGTGTTGAGAGCGCCAATGAGGATGCGGTCAGGCTTCAAGAGATCTTGTACTGCCGTTCCCTCAGCAAGGAACTCCGGATTCGACAGAATGTCGAAGTGAACGCCAGGACGAGGAGATGTAGCATCCAAAATCGCTCGCATGGATTCGGCTGTGCGACAAGGAACCGTCGATTTTTCTACGATGATCTTGCTCTTGGTGGATAGGAGCGCGATGCGTCGCGTGGCAGCCTCGACGTATTGCAGATCCGCAGCATACCCGGCGCCCACGCCTCTCGTCTTGGTGGGAGTGTTGACGCTAACAAATACGAGATCGGCAGCAACTGCCAGATCCACGAGGCATTCGATTCAGCGTTCAATCGAGCACGCCGGAAACGTGAAAATCTGCTCACTGATAGCAGCATCGATGTCTGTCGAAAAGAAGAGATTCTTCCCTCGACGAGACTTGACAATCTCCTCCAATCCGGGCTCAAAGATGGGAAGCTCATCGCTATTCCAAGCATCGATGCGCTCTTGCGAGATGTCGACGATGGTGACGCAGATGTTCGGACACTTCCATGCAAGCACAGCGCATGTTGGGCCACCGACGTAGCCAGCACCAACTATGTGCGAGGAAAAGGTACACTTGTGGAGGTGAGCGGAGACCAATGAAAGATGATTACAGCCTCGAACACTTACTGCAGCAGATGGACTGGATGGGCTCAGAACGGGGGGAAGGGTTTTCAAAGAAAAGAGGCATTTGCGAAGCGTTTAAGGATCGCGACGTGGATGGAACCATTGAGGCGAGGATCGTGGATGTCGTAATGGCTCTAGAGACGTTCCCTTTTGGTCTTCACAAATATCCCTTTATAGAACGAGAGGATGTGGATGGGCACCAGTGCTGGACCATGCGGTAGCGTTGAGCTGGTTGCAGTCGTCCTGATCGAGTAGCTTTGCAGATTGTAGAAACCGACCCCTGCACTTGCCACAACAGCATGTCGAGCGAGCGAGCGGTGGAGGCCACGAGATCGCAAATTTGAAGACCGCCGCAATTACCGCAAGCCACCGCAAGTGCAAGTGGCGCACGGGAGATCAGCAGCTGGGCAAGCCAAGCCCAGTGGCAATCTCTCAAGAGGTGAGCATTCATGATTGTCCGGTAAAGGCACGCCCAGGCTCAACTCAATCCGCTGCATGTCCCGCGAGGAGGGAGGAAGACGGTGCGTATTCTAGACCGCCTTAGAAGCTGCGAGGACGGGAAGCTGCGAGGACGGGAAGCTGCGAGGGGAAGCTGCGAGGACGGGGGACTTTGACTGATGATCGAGTGGCGCCGATTCTCGCATTCAAGCAAAGTGTCTGACTCGCGGGTGCAATCTGTGAATCTGTGAATCAATAAATGCACAATCACAATCACGAATCACTAATGGATTGCGACGATGATCGAAGACGCTAGTCAAACGTCGTGCATGAAGCTGAGGTGATGCGCGTGTCACGTGACACAATAGCTGCAAGGCCGTGTCAAGAAGCAATCGTGAATCGTGAATTGAATGAATCACGAATGGGTCTGACCCAATCACGAATAACGAATCAAGCAGATGCTTGCCAGCCGGTCAGGCCATGCACTGGTGACTGCACACGCAGCCATTCCGGCCGCTCTCGCGTTCGAATGCTACTCAAGACTCTGACTGCTGATGCATGGACGATGTTGCGTCTTTGCCGCTCATCACATCTGCGTTGCGACTGCTGACAGCTCGGGCAATGATCAGACACAAGATCACGACTGCAATCTGCATGCAGATACAGTAAGCGGCGGGCTATAGGTGCAGATTCGACGCACAGTTAGGGTTAGGGTTAGGGTTAGGGTTAGGGTTAGATAGGTGTTCCCGGCAGGGTTGGGAAAAATTGGTCCATAAATCTTGCAGGTCTTTGCAGTTTTGGATAGCCCTTGAGAAGCGCTTCAAGGTACTATACGGTGTCCCTTTGGTTGGACATCACGTGAGCAAGATATGACGCTTTGAATTTTTTGTTGGCTGGGGAACTCAGCAAAGTTGGCTTAACCCTGGAGCAGATTATTCAATAGGCTTGTAGAGCGCCTCAAATAACCCCTAAATGCAGAAGCTCAGACCTCAAGGCCTCTTGGTCTTGTCTGTGGAAGGCAAAATGTCTAACCCTACCGCAAATCTAGGGCTAAACCCTACTTTGTAGACCCTACCAATCTAGAGTTTGGCTGGATGTCGAGGTAGGATTAGACCCTAACCCTACTTTCCCCAACGGTCAGACCCTAGATTTACAGTAGGGTTAGACCCTGACCCTACTTTCCGCCGACCCTAGACCCTACTTGGGGTCGACTCTAGATTTACAGTAGGGTCAGGATTTTAACCCTACTCGACGGTAGGGTTAACTCTAGATGGTGCAGGGTGAGAAGTAGGGTCTGGGCGCCGGTGGTGGTG
>NW_020290157.1:0-1324 GCF_003144195.1 Ceraceosorus guamensis | reverse complement strand
GGTGAGAAGTAGGGTCTGGGCGCCGGTGGTGGTGGACTCTAGATGGTGCAGAGTGAAAAGTAGGGTCTGGGCGCCGATGGTGGTGAGCCCTAGATGGTACAGGGTGACAAGTAGGGTCAACTCTAGATGGTGCAGGGTGAAAAGTAGGGTCTAGGCACCGGTGGTGGTGGACTCTAGATGGTGCATGCGCGCAAGTAGGGTCAACTCTAGATGTGTTTTGTGCACAAGTAGGGTCAACTTTAGATGTGTTTTGTGCGCATGTAGGGTCAACTCTAGATGTGTTTTGTGCGCAAGTAGGGTCAACTCTAGGTTGAATAGCTGCGCAAGTAGGGTCAGATGTAGGGTCAACAGCCTGCACAAAAAGATTTGTGCACAGTGTGAGCTGGCTGTGGGTGTGCACAGAAAGATTTGTGCACAGTGTGTGGAAGCTTTAGGTGTGCACATAAAGATTTGTGCACAGTGCCCAGGCTTGACAAGTGCACAAGTACAACACACAACATACACAGAAGACAATTGATGAGCATTGGTTGGCTATCCAGCCCCGCCACTAGGAGGCTCTCATCCAGGGACCGGGGGTCATTTACAAGGGAGGGGATGTACAGGGGGGTGTTCAGGGTTCAGGACTATGTACAGTGTGGGTCAGCATTGCTGAGTGGCATCTCAGCTAGTCTCTTTGGGCAGAGGGAGTGCCAACTCATAGTGCTGCAGACCTTCAAAGTAGAAGAGGCCCATGTGCGGTGGCTGAGCTCCATCTGGGTAGACCCTGGTGTGGTATTTGCCATTGTGCAGCATGACCACCAAGGCAGAGGTGTTGTATGTTGCGCACGCAGCAGCCAGCATGACCTCATCACCGTAGGTGCCAGGCTTGGCCATCTCGTCCAGGTAGGCAAGGCGTCCAACATGGTCATCACCTTCTGCTGCAAAGTCAAGCATATCAAGATGCTTGCCAAGGTACTCTATGGCTCTCTTGCGCACTATGAGGTGCTTTTGCTGCGTACCCATGAGGTGCTGAGAGATGGCAGCAAAGAGGCAGTTGCCATCGGTGAGAATGCCACCAGAGATCTCAATGCTGGGCAGGTTTGCGCGCTGCACCTTGTTACCGGTGAAGGAGGAGCAAGGTGTCAGCAGGCCAGCATCAACTGGTGGAGGACTGGTGTCTCTAGGTATGCCAATGCCTCGAGCTCTTGGGCGCTGTGCTGGTCTTGCAGGTGAGGCTGGTGCGGCTGCATGCTTGGACCTCTTTCTCCCTGCAGCAATGGGACCTTCCTCGTCTGAAGCAGCATCTTCTGCAGCATCTTTGTCAGCCTGTCTCCTCGACAAGTCT